>NC_066598.1:4092500-4095000 GCF_905475345.1 Vespula vulgaris | reverse complement strand
AATATTTTTCTATTTTCATTAGCATTATCTCATCGTAGATTATTTATAAAAACGAAGATGTGAAAAACATTTGGTTTGGCAAAATTCACAGAATTAATTCTGACTCAACATGATATTTAGAATAGTATTATTATTAATTAATTAGCACAGTTTTGAAAGGCATTAATATTATTAATTAATTAGCACAATTACTAAATGCTTAATTAATAACTATATTGACATCAAAAATATCCACGTAATCCTTTAAAAGATAAAAAAAAAACAGAAAAATCCATTTTAAAATATCTTATCGACAATATCAAAAACGCTTCCTTCAATTTTTCCCAAAATTAAAAAAAAAAAAAGAAAAAAAATACTTTCAAACATTCCTATCGCCAATATCAAAGTAAACGTTCCCTCTTACTTTTATATAAAAATTCAATAAAAATGAAATAATCATACAATCAATAATTACAAATTAAAATTACGTAATAATAATTATAAATATAAATGAAATAATTATGAATAAAATTAGATAAAATAAATATTTACATAAAAAAAAAAAAAAAAGAAGTGAAATTAACGAATCATGCAGAATCAATCGTATAACACTTGATATATTCCGAGAAACAAAATTCATTAGAAATTCGTATCATTTTCCTTTTCATTGTTCTTCAAACCCTTTCGTGTATCTCTTTATCGTTTCTCGTTATCTAAAACCCTCCTATTCCTTCACCCTACTTCCACGTTCGCTTCATTGATCCTCAAAACCGTGCTTTCGCTTACATCCGTTTAAGGGGTGAGACGTTATAATACGAAGTTTCTCTCTTGAAGTTCATTCGTGAAACGTTTCTGGGGAGGAAACGTAGGATGGGGTAGTAGAAGTTCGGCAGTCGATACGAGGATAAAATCTATCTGAGAGTGAAAGAAGAGACAGACAGAGAGCCAGACAGACAGACAGATAGGTAGATAAAGAAAGGACAAGAGAAATTTGTTCGACTTATCTAGCCATTTTGATTTCCCTGCTTATTTTCTTTGCTTTCGAGAGTTGGAAAGTTCGAAACAAAGGCGACCCTACGTGTTTCCTACTCGGAGGGTTAAAAGTTGGTAGGGGGTGGTGGCCGCTGAGTTGAGCCTTCAGGGTTGATAAAGAAAGACAAAAGAGGGATGAAGAGGAGAAATGTTGCATGGATGGCTGGTCAAAGGAATTTACATCACGTTAGATCTTTCTATCTTTATTTATCTATCTATCTATCTATCTATCTATCTATCTTTTTTTCTCTCTATCGCTCATTCTCGTATTGTGTTTATAGCATTGTCTTTTTTTATCTCGTCGCTAAATAATTTTTCGGATTAATGAAAGTTTGAAAGGAAAGGAAAGGGAACAATCTTTCTTCGTGAATTTTATTTATTTATTTATTTTTTTTTTTATTCGATTTTGTTAGTATGTATTATTTTAACAAGTAAAGTATTGATTAACTCTTTACTTATTGAATGAAATATATATGTAAATTTCGATGTTCGTAAAATATAGTTGACGAAGTGAATAGTGTAAAAATGGATGCACGAATATCTCGATTATTTGGAATGATTGATTCAAATTTCTAAGGGAGAATGTATTTGACTCGATAAAGATTGATATAGTTAGGATGAAAACTACTTGAATTTATCTACATGTGAAAATTATATTTTTCATAATGATATAGTATCATTGACATCTCTAAAAAAATTATGATTTTGTTGCCAGTTCAATTTATCGAGATGTTTGTTGTACGTTTTATTTTTTCTTTTCATCATTTCATTCTCATTCAGTCAACATATTTTTTGAAGGGTACGATTTTCTTTTTATATAATTATTACACATCCTACGGACAACATATACAATTTCGAATAATATTTACATATATAAAAAAAATTGATATATATTATCTAGAATATTGTTTAGAAATATACATAAAAATATATATATATATTTATTATTATATTATATTTTATTTATTTTATATTACACACACATATATATATTCTTTTTCATACACACATACATACATATATACATACATACGTATGTATATATATAAATATATTCTTTTTATAGATTTCAAAATAGTTCATACACAGACATCCATAATGACTTAAATAACAAATCGTTATATTTGCACAACTATTTGAAAAAAAAAGAAAAAAAGGTGTGGGTAGTTAGAGGAATGCGTGGATGGCTGGTCAAAGGTGATGGAATTTATGCGGAGATACGCGACATCGGAGATGAAAAAGGTCGGACCCATGTTACTTCTCTCTCTCTCTCTCTCTCTCTCTCTCTCTCTCTCTCTCTCTCTCTCTCTCACATACTTTGTGGAACGTACCACCACTGTAAAAGGCAACACGACGAGAAAAGCGTCTCGCTACGGAGCGTCATTATTTCGTTAATTAAACGAACTTTGGTATCTGCCGCTAGCGAGTGCAATTAAATAGGGGAAGAGAGAACCAGTAAGTGGGGTTGGTACGAGGGGTAAGGAGTTAA
>NC_066598.1:4032500-4090000 GCF_905475345.1 Vespula vulgaris | reverse complement strand
CTTATATGGCTAATACGGAATATATTAGAGATTATAATTGGATTAATATCTAATAAAAATATAAAAAAATATACATATATATATATTATACGTTTAAAAATTTTTGCAATACAAATATAATAATAAATAATTTAAAGAAAAAGAATAAAAATATATAAATATTATATATTCATAATAAAATTATTAATAAATACATTAATATAAACGTATTAACAATATAAACATAAATTAAATACATATATATATATAAAATATTCTTTCTAATTATCTCTCTATCTCTATATCATTGTTTTAATCAAATCCATATTCGACCTCTTTTTAGAGTACATGTTATTATCACGATTAAATTCTCTATATCGCAAACGATTAAACCGCAATAACAACTTTTTCTCTCATTCTCTTCTCAAGTATAGTTACCTCGAAGAATCCTCGAAAATTCTGAACAACGAAATGGATGATCCTATTTCTTCTTTTTCTTTACTTGAATAATTATTTGATATAAAAAGAAAATAATATTATATTAAATAAAATATAAAATACAAAAATAATATAAATAAAAAATAATACAAATATAATATTATTAGATATAAAACAAACAAAAAATCTTATATTATAAATTAATCGTAATTACAAATCAGCACCTTTATTAAAAGGAGCTTCAAATTTTCGAACCAACACGGAGACGATAAGAGTTGACGGTGGTTGTTGCTTCTGAATAACTTTCGAAATCGGTAGAAAAGGAAATGAACGTTATCAAGGATTTCAATGTGCACATTTTAGGTATCGGTGAGGCCTCACAATTCTCTCTGAATGTGCTTTATCAACGGTTACTAGTTGAATAGCATCGGTGAATCCTTTTCCTACTGCTTTTCCATTTTTCTTTCATCTTCATATTTCTCTCTCTTTACTTTCCCCCTCTTTCTTTCTCTCTTTCTCTTTTTTTCTGTATCTTTGATTTTCTCTATCTCTCTCTCTCTCTCTCTCTATATACATATATATATATATTGTATTGATCTTTATCACTGTTCGCGAATCGCTATCCCTTTCCTTTTCTCTTTTACAATCGAATAAAAAAAAAAAAAAGAAAAAATACGATGGAAAACAGAAAAATATCCGAGTAAACAGTAAATTATAAATTACAATTAGAATTACAAATTATAATTACAAAGAGAGTATGGACGATTTAACAGCTGGTATCTCAGTATTTTCTTTCTTTGTATACTAACGGTATATCTTCTCTTTTCCTATGTGAAATGAAAAAACAAGAAGAAAAAAAAAAAAAATATTTTTTTCTCTCTTTAATCTTCCCTCAACTCTACCTTTTTATTTTATTCTCTTTATTCTCTCTTTTTTTTTTTTTTTTCTTTATTTCTCCTTTTTTCTTTTTATTTTTATTAGTTTTCTTTCTTTTGCACGCTTTTAATCTCCTTTGTTAAGAGTTCGTACGCGGCGTATCTCGGGCGTATCGAGTAAATACAGAAATGCAAATGGGGTGCTGCCGTCCGTTCGAAATTATTTCGCTCTGAACTAATTTCACTCCTCTCTCTCTCTTCCTCTTGTTTGTTAATATATGATGAAACGAAAATGTTGAATGGTTAATCTAACGAAGTTAGAAACGAAGATAGATCATTCCGCTTTGAAATATTTCTAATTGGAATAAAAATTTGTTTCTATCTCTTTTCTCTCTCTCTCTCTCTCTCTCTCTCTTTCTCTCTTTCTCTCTTTCTCTCTTTCGGTGCAGACGTGATTAAGTAAACTGTGATGATTAGAAACTGTCGTTTCGTTGGATAGCTTAGAAACAGATGTAGAAGGAGGTTTAAACCAAGATTGCCTTCTAGCATGTAGACTGTTGAGGTAAGTCTAAATAACGATCTCTGCTATAATACCAAGACTTTGTGGTATGTATGTATGTATATATATATATGTACGTGTGTATATATATATATATATATATATATATATATATATATATATATATATACTCTGTACACACAACTTTACGATGTTTCATAACTAATGACTCCTAAGAAGTTATTCTTAATACCGCTTATCACATTCTGGCTCCCTTGAGAGTTCTTAAGAAAATCTCAGCTAAACGATTACGCAATAAAAGGATACGATTTCTTTCAGAAAAATTATTTAAACTTCCTTGAATCTCCCTAGACGACAAAGAGTATACAGAGTTTCTTTACTCGAGGTTGACTTCCCTTGGAAGACATTAAACTTTTGTTGGATTTTACCTTTTGTTGAAAGTGCACTTTGCTCGAAAATTTATTTATTTATTTACTTATTTATTTATTTATTTATTTATTTATTTGGTCTTAGAATTGTTCGGTATCAAACGAAATCTTTGAAATTTTGTTTGGAAAAATTTAATAGATAAGAAAGTAAAGAGAGAGGAGAGAGAGAGAGAGAGAGAGAGAGAGAGAGAGAGATTGGATGTTATTCGAATCGTTATTTCAATTATTAAATTCGTTCTAACATTAATTTCAATATGTGATAGGATTACGAATATGCGATTTTATTAAAGAAAAGAAGAATAGAAATGATCTTGAACGAATACTTTTTAATCCTCTTTACTATCTCGAATGAAAAACAAAAAGAAGTATGAATACAAAATATGATATAAAATAATGAGAATAATTAGTTACAAAATAAATATAAAGTGATTAATTAATTTTTTATTAAAGGAACATTTAATAATTCGCGAGATAAAATATACGAGATATAAAATATACAGATAGAAAGAATTAGAAAAATTTTCTAAATTATAATCCCGTTCGTTATATTCGATCTAATTTTTAAATTAATTATAATAATTAATCTAACGAGTAGCAATTTTAATTAAAAAAAAAAAAACTATTCTATTTATTCTATTTGTATACAAACTCTATTGTATTTATTCGATTCGAATTAACAATTTTTATATATATATATATATATATATATATATATACACATATGATCGAAGATGATAGATATCCATCGAATTAACTTTAAGTAATTAAATCAATCAGATATCAATAAATATTTGATATAAAAATTAAATAAGATTTGCAATCGATCAGAGTAGAATGTTTTTGGTTAAAGGAATCGAGAATAGCTTAGCAATGGCGTGATAGAACATCGCGTAATCTAAGCTTGCTATTGGCGAAATCTATACTGTAATCGATTGTTAAGAGGATTGTGTTCTTTGATAACATCTGTTCCCATCGTGACTCGGCGATCGATCGATCGAGCGAAGATTCGATTTGGATGTAACGTCCATCTTCTCATCTCTCTCTCTCTCTCTCTCTCTCTCTCTCTCTCTCTCTCTCTCTATCCATCTATCCATCCATCCATCTAATTCTAATAAGGAGCTTAGCTGTTTCCATATACGTACCCATCTTATACAAAAATTTAGTTTAATATCCAAACGAGTTTGTTCGAAGTGATATTCCTCGAATTGCAAAAATTATAAAGAATTACTCTTTTATATATACATATGTGTGTGTGTGTGTGTGTGTGCATGATGTATGTATATAATATTTTATTAGTTATACAAAATTAAAATGGAATCAATTAATAATATGATTAATAATTTACAAATATTTCAAAGCTTGATTAAAATAATTACAAATATTGAAAAGTTTCATTGAAAGCACACAGACACACATACATCATACATTCCAAAATCAAACAAAAATTATTTGCAACAATCGAATTAGTCCGAAGTATGAAAGAGAGAAACGTCGCACAGGCGAGGTTAAAAACTCCAAGATTAAAAACGCGGAATTAAAAATCACGTGATATTGCGATTACAAGTTTCAAAAAAAAAAGAAAAAAAGGAAAAGAAAAGATAACAAGAAAATGAAGATGAATCAGCAGATAAATGACAAGTAAATGTACAATATTTAATCAACAATATAGGCACGAGTTTCAACCCTTTTCTAAAAGGCACAGTGGATTCTACGCAGAGGATGATTATGTCTGATTAGAAAGCGTTGGGTGTGGCCTGGTACGACGACGACAAAAGCGTCTGCCTGTTAACATTTCCCTTTACGCCCACTTGAAAATACCCTCTACTTTTAGGGGGAGGGTTGAGGTAGATGAGGTAAAGATATCTCTCCTTTATAACGTAACCACCCTTTTACTTTTCTTTTCATTTACCCCCCGTACTACTAGCTATCAAGAAAGTAGGTTCAACGTATATCTACGTATACCTACCTAATACTAACTCGAGTTACTTTTGGTGAAGTGTCTCGAAGATAGATAGAAGGAAAGATAAAGAAAAGTAATGAAGATGAGTATAGAGAATTGAGAACGTTAAAGGTGACGAAAGAAAGAAGAAAAGTAAGAGAGAGAGAGAGATGGAGATGAAGAAGATGGTCGTCCAGAGTAAAAAGAAGGATCATGGATAAGGACGTTGCTTGGTCCAGAGGATGAGGATTTACCTCATGCTAAAGCTGCCACCACTGTCGTCGTACAGTTTATTACGTGCTCGCCTTTATGATATTCCAAGCTTCAAAAATGCATTAAGCCCGCATAAAGAGCCTCGGAACAGACTACCGGTAGTTTAGTATACGCCACCATCTTCTTCACTGTCGACGTTCTTGTGTCAACGTTGTCGTCGTCGTCGTCGTCGTCGTTGGCGTCTTCGTCGTCGTTCGTGTCGTTGTTATAAGACTCCTACCTCAGGACGGGCCATCAAACTTTAAAGCTTCGACTAGGAAGGACCTGATACTACGTTGAATCGAACAGGGTCATCTTCTTCAGTCTTCCTACATCCGGTAAGTCACGAACCATCGTTTGTTCCCTTTAAACGTGGGTACATCGATCACTAGATAGCTCCAAAATCGTTCGATGATAGACATCAAAGTAACTAACACTTTGGGGACTACCTATGTATGTTATATGTATGTATGCTGTTTCGTTATTTAGTAACGTTTAAATAAATAAGTAGATTCTTGATGGATAGTCTACTTCGAGAGTTTACCAAGATGTTGATAGTTTCGTCGTGTGATGTTATCTTCTTAAGATAATGTTTAATTGTAGATCGTTTAATGTTATATTTTTAGATTAAGGTTTGATCGTCCATTGCACTTTTTTTCTTTTTTTTTAATATAATTTGGTTATTTTGTGGAGATTTAATTATTATATTTTTAGGATAAGACGCGATTTCGTTTCGTAATGTTTAATTATGTTTTTTTTTCAATAATGCTTAATTGTCAATCAGATTTTTAGGATTATATTTTTAGATTAATGTTTTTTATTGTGTTACGTTATTCTTAGAATAATGTTTAATTGTAGATCATATAATTTTTAGGTTAAGGTTTCATCGTCCATTGCATAATGTTATATTTTTACAAATATCATTTGTTTAATTTATCGAAGTTTAATTATTACATTTTTAGAATGATTCTTGTCAATTATAGCTTCATTGTTAATTACATAACATTTTTAGAATAAGGCTTAATCTTGCTACATCGTATAAAATTATCTCCTTAAAATAATACTTCATTGTCAATCATATAACACTATATTTTTAGGATATAACTTGATTAATTTGTCATATCTAATTATTACATTTTTAGAACAAAACTCGATTGTGTTACGTCACTTAAAATTACATTCCAGTAACAGTGTTTGTCAATCACAAAAAATTATATTTTTAGAATAAAACTTGATTAGTTTATCGAGTCTTGATTGCTATATTTTCAGGATAAGGCTTGATTATTAATCATATAACGTTACATTTTTGATATAAGCCTCGATTATATTACGTCGTATAAAATTACATTGTTAAAATAATGCTTAATAGTAAATCACCTAACATTACATTTTTAGGATTAAACTTTCTTAATCTGTCGAATCTAAATTGTTAAACTTTTAAGATAAGACTTTACTGTCAAAATCACACAAAATTCTATTTTCAGTGTATAAAACTTGTTTATTTCGTCGTATCGAATCATAACATTTTTTAGTGAAACCTTTGATAATCGATCACGTAAAGTGACATGTTTCGGGGTAAATCTTTATTACATTGCAGATAAAATTACGTTTTAAAGATAAAACTAAATTGCTTGCCCCAGAAAATTACGTTTCTTCTTCGTCGACGAATTTCTTAAATCGAAGGATACGTTTAGAACGCACGAGAACATTTATTTTGAAAAAAAAATTAGATTACCAAGGATTAAGATAAAATTCTTTCCTTTCATGCGAGATAAGGATTAAAGCGAGTTTCTAAAGCGAATCGTTCGCTTTTAAGAACATTATACCAGAAAATCCAAGCTAGATTCGTAACTTGGAATGCGTTCAACAGTGAGAAGAAGAAATTTATAATAGTAGGATGATATGGCAGCTAAAGAGGGATCCAAAAAGAGACAGAGAAAGAGAAGGAGAGAGAGAGAGAGATGGAGTAACGAAGAGGAAGAGAAGCCAAAGTGGGTTCTCAAAGAACGACAACCCCAACACGTGTCCGCTCAAACACGCTTCGTCGGTTATTTAGACCGGCATGACTCCTGCACGTTCCTCACTTCAAACCTAATATTACGTAGTTTCCAGAGAAGAGCTTCGTGCCAGTGACAGTTTGTAGGAAGAACGATAGCGAGATGATTTGTCGTTACCCTTAACGTTATCGATCTTTGTCTTATCATTTGATCAGAAATCGTCTTATTTTATCGAACTCCTTTTGACTGATTCGTTATTTATTCGAAGTAGAATATTTTCTTTGTTTATTTCATATGTCATTATTCTTGTTAATGTCGTTTGTTAATCTTAATAAGGGAAATTTTCTAATCGGGGTATTATGTTTTTTTTATTATTATTATTGTTGTTGTTGTTGTTGTTGTTGTTGAAATTTTTATAATAATAAAAATAATAATGATAATATAAATATGACAATAATAATAATTATTATATTATTTAATAATAATTATTTATACATTTAATAATAATAATAATTATTATTATTATTAGAAAATTGAAATTATTATAGAATTTAAATTATTTTAAGAAAGAAGTGCAAATTGAATCTTAAGATCAGACTATTATATTAATATTATTATTGTTGCAATTATTATTATTATTATTATTATTATTATTATAGAATTTAAATTATTTCACGAAAGTTCGAATTGGATCTTAATACTACGTTACTACATTATTATTATCATTAATATTATTATAGATAGATTTATATTATTATAAGGAAATATTGCAAATTGAATCTTAACACCAGGCTATTACATTATTTTTATTACCATCATTATAATCGCCATCATTATCATCATCACCATCATCATCATCATTATTATTATCATTATTATTATTATTATCATTATTATTATTAGATTTAAATCGCAACAAAGAGATGTCAATTGAATCGTAATACCTAACTGCTACTTTGCGATTATTATCATTATTATTATTATTATTATTACATATATACTATATTAACATTATTATATTATTATTAATATATTCACGTAGTTTTCATAAAACAAAAAAGAAAAAAAAAATTCGTACAAATCGAATTCCAACATTAAAACTAACGAATATCCGTGAAACTAACATACTTCACTTACTTGATATCATCGATCAAATTATACATATGCCCTTAAACGTATGAATATATATATAATAAAACATTAACGATTCATTAAGTAAGATAAACCTAATCATTAATTCATACATAATTAATAGAATTCGTTTCGATAGCAATAGGCCTTTCGCCTATCGTATTCCTATTGAAATGCCTTTCCATTGTGGATTTGATACATTCGCAAATCTATAGAAACATTTATCAAGAGATATCAGCCATTGTTATTACTGTTATTATTATTGTTATATTTCTCTTCAAGTACGTAGTACATTATAATATCGTATAATAAATTTGATGTTAATCATAATTAGCGGGAACAAACCTACACACATATACTCACGCACCACGCGTATACATATAATAAATACATACATATACGCACACATACACGCACGCACGCACGCACGTAAGCACGTATGAATGTACGCACGTATGCACACATACATATATTATACATACATGCTCATATTCGTTAGCTTTGCATGAGAAAAACGATCGATCTATCGATCGTTCGATCTTGGAACGGGCGATCATACAAATGCTAAAGAAACAAACATTCAAGATAAATCGTAATTGCGATGGTTCTACCAGCGAATACTAATACGAATGTAATATCATAACAATATCACTCTCTCTCTCTCTCTCTTTCTCTCTCTCTCTCACGCACACTCACTCACTGAATTGCATTTACAGCCAGTGATCACGTCCAACTTCCCTTTCATTACCGCAATGACGATAGCGTCCGTAGCAACAATAAATTTATTATGTCCGTATATCGAAAGCTAGCATCGCGGAATCCACAATGATGATATTATTTTGCACTCACGTACTTCCTATACGTCACCGACCAAGCGGGAATACGAATGTGTTTCTCTCGATATCAGAGAAGATAACAAGAAATTAATAATTTTCACGGGATAAGAGATAGTTAAATTAGAAAGGTTGATATCGAGTAGATAGAATGTTTTTTTTTTGTTTATATATACATATGTAAAGAATATATAAAAACAAACACATTCTATTATATATATATGTATATGTGCATATATATGTAATTTATTATAATCTATATATAACTGTGTGTATATATTATATATATATATATATTTATGTATGTATATATACAACATATTACAATTTATATATAATCTATATATATATATATATATATGTGTGTGTGTGTGTGTATGTGTGTATAATAATAGAATGTATTTTTTTCTTTATATATTCTTTATATATTTCTATATAAAGAAAAAAATGTGTGGGTGTATATATGGATATATATATGTGTGTATATGTGCTATATATATGTTATATATAATAACAAATAAAAATACACGAAATTTAATCGTTTTTGCTTTTTCAAAACTGAACGATCTTTCGATTTTCCTTTCTCTCTCTTTTTTTTTTTTTCAATAATCATCACGTCAAATGAGAAATAAATAGATATTAATATAAATGTAGTGACATTTATTTACTGAATATTTTTCATACCATAGTTTTTTTGTGATGAAACGTTTAATCATACGAATGCCACGATTTAATCCGATTTATATAAATCATTATATTCGTCATATTTCAAATTTGTTTTTTAGAGTGCTATAAATTAATAATTTTTTCCCCAGACATAATTCAATTAATTATAATTCATCGATACAATTAATCAATATTTTTATTCTCCCTATGATTTTCTATTTTGATTAATAACACCAATCGTAAGTATTCTAATTAATCACAATACTTTCGCATAATTAATCAACACATTCTTTCGACTATAATTTCCTATTACAGTTTAAAGACCGAAATTGTGTATATTGTATAATTAATCATAACAACTTTCGCATACGTACGATCAATCAACATTTTCAATTAAAAATTTTCTAATTCTTTTCTTTCTTTTTTTGTTTCTTTCCTATCTAATTGTAAAATCGACATTGCTTGCATATCAACAATTTTTATATATTTATTTATTTATTTATTTATTACAATTATTTTATTAATTGTTATTGAATAATTATTAGTGTTTATTATTATACAATTAGTATTGTACAATTGTTATCGTTTATTATCGCACAACTACATTATTTATTATTATTATTATTTTTTTTTTTTTTAATACCGATATTTTCTAACTTGTAATAAATCGACAGGAATCTATTCGAAGTATTTCTTTCTTTTTTTTATTTTTTCTTTTTTTCAAGCGAATTCTCTCGTTCGATAGGATCATCGATATAACTCTGCGTTCTCTTCTGGGCCCTCCCATATGTCAGTCATGGGATATATGACGGGCAAATAGAATTGCTGTTCTCGGCCTGTCGATCGACAGATAATCGTTTTTCAAAATCTCTATACCTCAATGGCACGTATTCGAGTAATAGAAGAAAGATCGAGAAAATCGATTGAGAAAACGAAGAAAAATAGATATACCGGGTGTCTCATTTTAAATGACATGTCCAAATATATATCCGATTTTATTGGTTTTATAAACAAATCCTTCAAATAAAAGTTGATAGCTTTTCAAGGTGAAAATGTATTGTATTTATTGACGTTTAAAAGTTTAACTGACTAAACGTATCATTTAAAATAAGAGACATCTATATCTATATTTAATTTGTCATTGTCTCTGTCTTTCTCTCTCTCTCTCTCTTTCTTTCACTCGCATTTTCTTTTAATCTTTCTTTTACAAGAATATAAATTTTCTTTTAATAAAAGATTTTAATTTATTCTAATTGATATTAAAATTAAGTAAAACACGCAAATAAGTTTCTCTTAATTTTAATTTACATGAATTTTAATAGCGAATGGAAAGAATAAATAATCAATAAATAAAAAGAAACAAACGACATTACTTACTTATTTATGAATTTTTTACTGTACCTTTTTTCGATATTTCATTCAACATCACGTCATATCAATTATATAAAATTATTCATTTTTAATATATCATTCTATAGATTATTAATTATATGCTTTCATACAGACCCATATACACACATACATATATACATAGGTATTATTATTATTATACATATATATCTATTTTTATATAATTATAGAATCAATTTATGAACTTTTATATAAATTTATTTTTATATAAATATATATATATATAAATATAGATATATATATATATATATATATACATATATACACATATTTATTATTTATTTATTATATATAGATTACTATAGATTATTAATTATATACTTTCATATAGACCCACACATACACATACATACATACATAAGTATTATTATTATACATATATATCTATTTTTATATAATTATAAAATCAATTTATGAATTTTTATATAAATATATATATATAAATGTAATATAAAAATATTTATGTACATATATATATATACATACATACATACATACATATATATTTATTTATTTATTTATTTATTTATTTATTTATTTATTTATTTATTTATTAATGTATACATGTATATGTATGTCATTTATAGACGTTATCCTTTCAACACTGTTCGACATTGCAACGGACATCGAAATATATTTATCCATCTATCTATTTCCTCCTCACCACCTCTCCACCGCCATTCCCACAGCTGGCAGGACTTGACACGCAAACGAGGACTCACGGGAGCCGGCGAAGCGCAAAACAAGAAACGAAAGCGAAATCCGGTCGATCGGATGCCCGGAAAATTACGTTCGAGGGAAATCGTGCTTTTTAAGACTCGTAAAAGGGAAAAAAAGGAAGTATGAGAAAGAAAGAGAAAGAAAGAGAGAGAGAAAGAGAGAAAGAGAGAGACTGTAAAAAGAAAGACGAAGGTAAGAAACAACGTGTTGTATTTCAAATGTTTCGATTTACTTTTAAAAATACACAGATCCCTTGTCTACAAATTCTGCATCGTTTCGTCATTTCCTATTTTCGCTTAGTATTGAACTGAAATAAATTTCGAACAATTTTATTACGGAATTATATTTAAGTTATTATTTATCATTTTTATTATTTAATATATCTTAACGAACGTTATACGAAAAAGAAAGAGAGAGAGAGAGAGAGAGACAGGGAAAAAGTGATTAACAAATAATAAGAAATAGCGAATAAATGAGAAAGACAAAAGATAATAATTGAATGAGAGAGAAAGATATATAAAATAATACATAAGTGTATATGAGAGAGAGAGAGAGAGAGAGAGAGAGAGAGAGAAAGAAATTGAAAGAGATATACAAGTAAACAAATATAAAGAAAGAATTAGAGAAAGATAATAAGAATAAATGAATAAAAGAGAGAGAGAGAGAATGATAATAAAAAGAGATAAAGAAAGAGATATTTTGTATATGATAGATATATACAAGTAAAAAAATATAGAAAAAAAATTAGAGAAAGGTAATAAGAATGAATGAATGAATGAATGAAAGAAAGAGTGAAAGAGAGAGAGAGAGAGAGAAAGAGTGATAATAAAAAGAGATATAGAAAGAGATACTTTGTATATGATAGATATATACAAGTAAAAAATATAGAAAAAGAATTAAAGAAAGGTAATAAGAATGAATGAATCAATGAATGAATGAAAGAGAGAGAGAGAGAGAGAGAGAGAGAGAGAGAGAGAGAGAGAATGATAATAAAAAGAGATATAGAAAGAGATACTTTGTATATGATAGATATATACAAGTAAAAAATATAGAAAAAGAATTAAAGAAAGGTAATAAGAATGAATGAATCAATGAATGAATGAAAGAGAGAAAGAGAGAGAGAGAAAGATAGATAAATAAAAACATACAAGTAAACAAATATAGAGAAAGAGAGAGAGAGAGAGAGAGAGAGAAAGAGAGAAAGAGAAAGATATAAAAAATGATAATAAAAAAAAAAGAGATAAAGAAAGAGATACTTTGTATATGATAGACATATACAAGTAAAAAAATATAGAAAAAAAAATTAGAGAAAGCTAATAAGAATGAGTGAATGAAAAAAAGAGAAAGAAACAGAAAGAAGGAGAGAGAGAGAGAGAGAGAGAGAGAGAGAGAGAGAAAGAGACAAACAGATAGAAAATGATAATAAAAAGAGAGAGAGAGAGAGAGACAAATAAACAAAAGGTGATAATGGAAAGAGAGAGACAGAATCACACACACGAAGATACGGAATGATAAAAGTAAAGAGACATACACACGTATACACGAACATTCACATATGTACACACACAAAATAATAAAAATAAGAAAGAGAGAAGGAGACAGACATATACATAGCACGATAAAAGTAAGAAAGACGGAGATATATATATATATATACACACACGACACAGAGGACGATAAAAGTAAGATAAAGAGACATAGATACATATATACAGATACAGAATAATAAGAGTAAAAAAGGAACACAGTCGCGTAGAATGATAAGAGTAAGGATAAAGACATATAGATAGCAAAGAAAGAAAGAGAGAGAGAGAGAAAGAGAGAGAGAGAAATCTTATTAGAAATATCGTTCTTCTCGATCGTATTCCTTTTCGAAGAAGGGACTAAAAGACGAGATTAAGTCGACGAAGAGCGTGAGAGCAATGGTGGTACAACGTTTTCGGTTAAACGAGCACGATTTCTACGAGCTTTTCTCTCTCTCTCTCTCTCTCTCTCTCTCTCTCTCTTTCTGTCTCTTTCTGTCTTTCTCTTTTCCTTTTTGGTGTTTTTCTTCTTTCTCTTCTTCTTCTTCTTCTTTTACTTTTACTTCTATTTCTGCTTCTACTTCATCTTCTTCTACTACTTCTATTTCTACTTTTTCTTCTTCTTCTTCTTCTTCTTCTTCTTCTACTTCTACTTCTTCTACTTTTACTTCTACTTGTACATTTTACGATAAGGTGCTTTACGAAGTAGCACGTGACCCTATTGCGATCGAGCTTGCCACGATTTACGATTTATTTCGTTCAATGGGATACAACGTGGAAGATCATGAAATGATACCACTCGAACTCGAATAAGTATTATTAATGCGAGTTAATGTTCTTTACGTTAAGATCTTATGGAAAATGTACAGTTTGCGTTATTAGGTTTTATTTATCGAGTATTATCAGTACGAGGTAATGTTCTTTATGTTAAGTTTGTAGTTTGCGTATATTTATTTATTTTTTTCTTTTTTATAATTATGTTAATGTGACCTCCTTAAGTCAGATTTATGAGAGTTAGATTTATCAGTTTTTGGTTTTCGTTTTTATTTTATCCAAAAGATATCTTTATATGAATGAATGTTTACAAGTTGTATACAATGAGTAATACTTGTATGTGATCAATATTGATTTATTAATAATAATGTTTTATCGAACGGTCTAAACAATTATTAATAATTGACAGTAATCAATATAAAATACATAAAGAAACGACGAATAATAAATATTATTGTTCAACTATACTTTCCATCTAATTATTTTTCTTCTTTACTATTAAAGAAGAAAATAATTAATCGTAATTTTATAACATGCAAGACAAGTTACTACGAAAAAGTTATAGTACTAATTTCAAAGTTCGTAGAATGTAAACAATAAAATAGACATCTCGATTAAAAACAATACTTTCAAATTACTTTGCATGGGATATTGTTTAATTGTAACAATTGTATATCAATAATTTTCAATACGATCGAATTAGCAAATTTCTACGAAGAAACGTGAGATCACTTTCGATCGATCGTCATACCGATCGAGATTAATATAATTAAAATATCGATTCAGCTGTTTATTGATTCAAGATCAACGATCGCGTAAGAAATTGCTATTACGAGATGTAGAGGTGACGATAAGGTAAATCAAACCTTTGTAATCCGTCTTATGTTTTTCTTTCGTTTCTAGAAGTTATTGTTGATCATTTCGACGTTCTGTAGTCTGTTGGGTCACATGAGTCACCGTCGAAGGCAGTTACAGTGTAGACGGCACAAGGTAAGCATATCTGTTCTATATATCATTAGATATTTCTACAAATTTTTCTTAACGAACATTTTATTTCGCTATTTAATTATTACTCGTTTGTCGTTCGTTATTTCCATCCGATATATATAAGACAACTTCATAAATAATTTATCTTTGCTACTTAATTTGTTCCATTGTTTAGAACATCCATCGAAATGTTTCTATCGAAACAACAATAAGTAATATAAATGTATCCAATTAAATCAGATCACATTTGTAATATCATAAATTTATTTCTTGCGCATTAAAAAAAACAAAAGTACCACTTACAAGCTTGACATCTCAAATCTATGTGGAATACAAACTACAACTCGATTAATTCTAAACAACAAAAAATTACATATAATCCGTTTATTATAAATTAACTTAAGGAAGTTTACTCGCAACAATGATTAAATGACTCCAATTCGAATAGAATACATTTATCGTATAAACTTATTTCAAGCAACTCTTACTTACATACATACATACACACACACATCTATTTTTCAGAAGTCGTTTAACGAGTAAACCCTACATACACATATACACATACACAAAATACACATACATACATACATACATACATACATACATCCACATAAATACTAATAATACTTATATATTATAACGTATAAACGACGAAGATTTCTCTTCTCGCTTTATTTTAAAATGACCTATCTGTGAGATAGTCGTGACGTATATAGATCATGTCGGTGCAAATATGAGCGTATAGGATACGAAGGTTCTCTCGAGTGTCATGTATACGTAACGAGACAGGAGAGATCACATCCAAGGGAGCTTTTGGCAAAGAACTCCCTCTCTCTCTCTCCCTCTCTCTCTCCATCTGTCTCTTTCTTTCTCTACCTATCTCCCTCTCTCTCTCTCTCCTTCACACGACACAACGACGAATACGACGAATACGACGAATACGACGAAATACGACGAAATACGACGAAATACGACGACGACGACGACAAGGAAGAAGATGATGGTGTCCGCATCGTGACGGTGGTAGTAAAATAATATTTCAAAGCGTTAGCAGAGAGGCTGTCGGCTTCCTCGTGAAATAGTTGATATCACTTGGGCGAGAATGGCGGACTAGAACGGAAAAGCTAAGATTATTTCCCGGCTCGCTGGAACCATTTCGCGGAGTGTATTCCGTTAGAGCAACACGGTTCCGCGGTTCATTGTAAATTTAATAGTTATAAATGGTCTTCTCTTATCTCATGGTAACAGGACGGCAATGTCAAAAGAAGATTCAACGACGTTGCTGTTTATATTACGTTAAGGATCTTCCTTCGAAGATCGATTTGATTAATTATGGATGGAAATAATTGTTAGTTTTTTGTTCCATCTTTTCTTCTTATTTCTTTTTCGTCGATTAATCAAGCAAGGATACCGTTTGTTATTTATTTGGAAAATACAATTGTTGCTTTGTCGAGTTAATGATTCTTAGATTTGATCGATTTTGGAAATATTTTATAAACTATGCAAATATTTCGTGTATATATATGTGTGTGTGTATGTGTGTTTTTTTTTGTATTAATTTTATATTGATTACTTTTTTTCTTGTATTTATTTATTTATTTATTTATCATATTTCATACATTTTGTATTTTTTTGTATTTATGTATTTTATATATTGGTTGATACTTTGATATTTTATATTTAACATAGGAATGTATATTTTATTTGTATATATATATATATGTGTGTGTGTTTTATAATAATGATTAATGTTACAAATTTAATCTGAATTTTTGTCTCAACATAACGAGGTAACGAGATAACGATACTTATTTAATAATTAGTGAGATATATAAATAATGTTTTTTTCAATTAATTACACAAAGATAATCATGAATTTATTATCATTAGAAAAATGATCGCTAATAACGTACAGTAACTGAACACTGATGAACATGATCGTAAAACAATTTGTGAAAAAGATTGTTATAATTTATAAAAACCAATTCTTATTAATACGATGATAGAAAAAGAATTTTTTTTTTCTTTTCTTTTCTTTTTTTAATTATAAATTTCTAATCATATGTTCAATTTCTAATGGATTGTTTCAAATGCGACCTTTCGTTCACTCTCCTTGTTCGAATATGCTATACGTGAGCAATTTAATCGCAATATGATGCTACACATTCCTTATTCAGAATCTGGAAACATTACTTAATTAATATAGTCAGCATTGTGCAGCTTCAGCCGTGTGTGTATTTTCTGCTCGATCGAATTTCACTTAATTATCTTTGCATTAGTCAATATTAATCGAATATAACCCGTACATATTTGCCGATTTGTAAATCTATCCATCGCGATACTATTTATTTTGCTATATTCATATAGAATTTTATATAAATATATACGTTATATATTATCCTATATTTATTGCGAAGAAATGAAAAAAAAAATTATTGCAATATTTTCTATAATATTTACATCATAATATTCACATTTTAATTTGTCGTTTTATTTCGACAAACTGTAATTAATAATTCTTATGTGTTTACATATTCTTCTGATATTCATATTTTATTTCGTCAAATTTTACTTTTAAAAAAGTGTGATTAAAAAATGAGGATTATTATGTGACACTTTAACAAAATTAAAAAGAACTTTCCTTTTTAATTTTAAAATAAGCAAAATTTCGAATACGATTCAATCAAAATAGTTTGTAACATTTTATTTCCATCATATGGGATGTACTTATGTATATACATTTTATTATTATGTACTTAAATTTGAAAAAATATATATACAGTACATATAATATAATAGTATATAAATCTAAAAAATTTGCATTGTAATATTTCGTTGATCAACAAGTTTGAAATATTAAATACATATCATATTACAATTTACTTAAATACTTTAAATAAATTGATCGACCATTTTTATAATACAAAATATCGATTATATCGATATTCAGAAATTAAAAAAAAAAAAAAAAGAAAAGAGAGAAAATTCTTGCTTTTCTGTTTTCATTCGTGTTTTATTTTCTTTTTCTTTTTTTTTTTTTTTAACCAGACCATCGTTTTTTTTTTCCTTTTTAAATTACGTACATTCGCTTATTATATCATCAACATATCGATTGTATTATGAACGATAAATGAAAGCAATTCTTTTTCATTATTTTCGTAGATCATAGTAATCGTAGAAAGGATTCAGATCTTACGTTTATAAATGTCGTAAACGTTGATCCATGGCGACCATAAACGTTCGTACGAATCGAATCGCTTTTTCGTCTCTTCGAAATAACGAACGAAGATAAAAGGTAGTAAATTTAATGTTCCGCTGGTAGGAAGTTTAATCCTAAACGTCGAGAAGCCGGGAAATTTAAACTTAGTCATGTAAGAAAGAGAAAGACGGAAAGTTATTTCGACGTCTTTCATAGTGAATAGTATTATAGAATGATTGTCGACGAAACGAGAGTAATAAAATTCAGGTTGGATCCTTTCTATTGCACACATAAACAAACAAAGACAGAGACACATGCACGTAGACAAACTATTTTCAAGTGAAAAAATACTTGATAACATTTTAGTTTACAACGAATATTTCGAGTTTATAATTTTTCGATTCTTTTTTCTGTTTTTTTTGTTCGTAAAATAAATTCTTAATTGTGGATATCGTTGATTTAAATGCGTTCGATTGTTAAAATAATATTTGATATAAAATTATTTTGTAAGTATAATATAAAATTATTTCAATTATAAAATTATAAAATTATTTTTATTTTAATTATAATCATAAAATTATTTGTAAGTATAATATAAATAAATATAAAATTCTTTGTAATGATTATATTATTAATACGATAATAATGTAATCATACGATAAAATATTATTAGAAAATTGACGATAATTCTGAAAGAATATTATTATAATACTAAGAAATAATATTAAGAATAAATGATAAACAAATGTTATATCTTTAATTTAAATAATTTAAATCTTTACGATTGATTTATAAAATAATAATTATAAGATGACATTATAAAAAGTACGAATATTTCTTTCGATAGTTTTCAAATAGAATATTTCATAAATTTTATCAACGATTTCGAAGAAATTAAACGATTATTCAAAATATTTAAAAAATAAAGAGAATGGAATAAATTCTTACAAGACAATATTAGACTTTACTTAAAGATTATTATGAGTTGAAAATCTCAAAATAAAGATATATTCGGTGACCAAAAATGTTGACGTCGTCCTTCAGAGAGAGAATTTCATTTCTCACTAATTAAATGATTAATATATTTTTTAATGATTGATATACTTTCGAAGATCTTAGATGAAATAATTAATTAAACTCTTTATGGGGATGTAACGTGACCTTTCAAAGTTTTTTCGTTTATCGTAAATATCGAAGACTTCAAGTCATAAATCAAAATAGAAGGTAGTACTTATTAGAACTTAAATAGATTACGCTAACTCAAAATTCAGTAGAAAATTATTATTATCCTTTTGGGACTTTAAAATTTCGCAAGAACTTTGAGCGTTTTATCGTTACTCATATCGTTACATATGTATATATACATATGTACGTACTTATGTATTTGAAATGAAATAATTGTAATTTGATTATTTTAGGTATCATTTAATGAAATACTCTGACATTACGGAAACACGTACACATATACGAACGAAACTTTTGGTAATAAATTATTCGTTAACGAAAGGTGTATTAGAAGAAAACTTTTATCAAATATCTACTTAGACACATCGTTCGCTAAACATTTCCGAATCTTAAAGTTTCCTCATTAAAAGTTTGATCAATTGATCGAATAACGACGTCGTTATAAACGTACTATATTTATCTCCGATGGAATTTAAAATTAATGCCGAGCAAAGATCGAGCGACATTAAAGTCGTGGAAACACACGTTCAACGTTTGAATTCAATTCGAAAAGGATAGTTTATCTTTCGGGAGCATCTTCTTTTTTCTCTCACGATTGAGTTTCATCGTTCAGCAAATAGTAAACAGAAAGAAACGTCTTAATTTCTCTTTTGTCTCTTTAATGTAATGACCGAAACATACGATATTTGTATTAAAGAGTGTTATACGTATATTTAGAGAGAGGGAGAGAGAGAGATAGACAGAGAAAAAGCGAGAGAGTGAGAGAGAGAGAGAGAGAGAGAGAGAGTTTGATGAAAAGAAGTAAGAAAGAAAATATACGTACAAGAATATTTATTAAAAAATATATATTTTAATTTTATCTTATATTATACAGATCTTTTAATTTTGATAATTTTAATAATATGCAATATATTATTATGTATTATATATATTACATAATATATTTAATAATTATGTAATATATATTATATGATATATAATATATATTATAATTATAATTAATTAATATTATAATTCATATAATCATAATATATAGTAATATATACAATATATATATACAGAGAAAAGAAAAGAGAAATATAAATAATACGAACTATAAAAAAAAAACAACAAATATATCAATACTTCAAATTCATGAAAATCTTATATCCAATAAATCCATAATAATATTACGTTCAATAAAGATCAATTAATATTTACTTTCATCTTAATCACTTCTATCGACTTTCGTCAATAGTCCGATTTTTTTTTTTTTCTTTTACTTCAGCTCTTTCAATTTTGATACGACAGAATTAGATAGAGAGAAAAAGAAAAAAAGAAAAAGAGAAACCGGTTATAGGTAGACGGACAGTTTAGATGAAGAAGAAGAAGAACAGAAAGAGAATTAAAGAAGAATAAGAAAACGTAGTCGCTATTTGTCCTGCCGAGGGTGAATCATTGTAGTCGAAGCAAGTTCGAGGATAGTTCGGAGGTGGGACGACGAAGACTCGGCAAACATTCGTTTCGGTACCGGCCGAAAGAGTTTTCCCGTTGAGTTTTCGTCTCGAACGAACGACGAAGAAGGAGTAGAGAAAAGTAGGAGTAAAAGTGCGCCGGCCTGGAAGAAAGAGATAAATTCGAACGTTTAAAGACTTTCGAGCCGCGACTTTTTCGATTCTTCTTCTTCTTCTTCTTCTTCTACTTTTATTTCTTTTTTTCTTTTTCTTCTTCTATTTCTATCTCTATCATTTTCTTTCCTTTTCCATCTTACGAACCTTTACTATTCGAACATCGCGATGGATCTTATTCCGGTACATCGCATATATAAAGGGTGGCTCGATATTTGTGATTTTCATTTCTTTCGAGATATGAAATAAAAATTTTGGAGTATAAATATATGTTTATGTACGATCGTGCGTGTGCGTGTGCGTGTGTATATTTGTATATATATATATTTTTTGTTTGTTTTTAGAGTGTACTTAATTTTTGAGATAAATCGAGATCGTAATAATAACTTGACATAGATTTCGTAATATATTTAATATATGTGTGTGTATATGCGTATGTATGTATGTATGTATATTATTATTAATTTATTAATTATTCAATATTTAATTATTATATTTATATTATAAATATATCATGAATTTTTTATTACAAGTATATTATTATTTCAACGATATATTATATTCAATATATTATATTTATATATATATATATATAAGTATCTTATAAAAACATATCTTTCTTTCGTTTTTAAAAAAATCCATAATTAAAATTATTGACAATCGAATAATTAACGATAAACATACTAGTTTATTTAAAAACAGCACGTATGATCATTCCGAAACAACAAAAAGAATTTTAATCCTCCATTACGTATGAAATATTTACAAAAGAAATCATCTTCTTTCCTCGATTGTACTATGATTCGATATACCGGGTCGTCCTTCATACATACATATATCTATATCTATATATATATATATATATATATATATACATATACATATAAATGAATAAATATGATTACAACGATGTAATGGTTATGGTTTGTATTAGTAGTAGATATGTACGTGTGCCTCGAGGCCCCCATTGGCAATTTGATGTCGACCATGCAGTTTCGATTTATCGATATGCCTCTTCTTAAACCTTTTCTGAAAGATCTTCTATCTCTTTCTATCCATCCCCCGTCCCCTCTCAGTCTCGAGCAAAGCCGAGAAGTTCGCTCGTAAATTGCCAACTTTTCAATAAGTACTTCCATCTCTTTCCCACTCCCTTTGCGACCATTCTCTTCTTCTCTCTTTGGTAAAACGATAAAAGGGATGAAAGGGAAAGACTCGTCCACCCTCTTTCCCTTCTATCATCCTCATTTCCTCTCTCTCTCTACATATATATATATATATATATATATATATATATAGTATATGTATATATATGTATATTATATATATATATATATATATATATATATATATATATCGTTTGTAGGAATCCGTCACCGTATTTCAATTATCCGAGGGAAATACCTTTCGAAGAAATTCCGTCGATAAAGTAGGAATCTATGCATTTAGGTAACAACAAGGATAAAGATGGCCTTTCTAACGTTCGTAGAAAAAAATTTGGATAATTTACACATACGTGAGTTTAGTTCCAATTTTCTTTGTTTGTTTTTACTTTTTGTTCTTCTTCTTCTTCTTCTTCTTCCTTTTTTTTTTTTTTATTCGGATACAAGGACGATGAAGAATTCGAACAATCGTAAAAATGGCGTACAAATGAAGATTCGAGATTTTATAATATTGTTCGAATTTATTCCAATTCAGCGATCGTTCGTCTGAAATTTTAACGTGCTATTGTAATGAGTAAATATTCGAAATCTTGAAAGGTTTGATATATTCAAATATTAAATCAATTGTGATCAATATGGTACATATAGATAGTAAATGTAATGAACTCTAACATGGCGGATAATGATCGAATGAAAAAAAAAGTATTGAATTGAGTCAGATCTTAGATTATAAATCATTTTTGATTTTGTTCGAAACGTAGAATATCATTTTTAATTAGCCTCTCTCTCTCTCTCTCTCTCTCTCTCTCTCTCTCTCTCTCTCTCTCTCTCTCTCTTTTATAATTCAAACTATACTGTAAAAAATGTTGATTTTAGAATTCAAACATTCGAACGTTGGTTAAAATTTCGTCGTTAAATATTCATTTTAAATAAATGTTATTCATGCGGGATGCTTTTTTTAATATTCCAAAAATAAAAAAAAGGGAAATAAAGGAATAAAAAAATTAAAAAAAAAAATAATAATAATAAAAAAAAAAATGCACGACCACGAGGCTCGTTTTATATATTAGTATAGAATTCTATTGAAATTTTTCCAACAAACATTTACTACGTCGAATTTGATCTCTAAAGGATGTTGAAATCCAACGGAATAACCCCATCTACCACATTTCACGTAAATCGTAATTCGAGAATAGCTTTCAGTGTACTCGAGAGAAACGTACATACAAACGTACACACAGAACGTACATACGTTGGCCGGTGTGTATCTAAAAGTGAAGAATGATTTTCCAATGGAATCTTTGACTAAGAAAAATATACATTTTTACATTGTAAACGGAGAATACGAAAATTTGTTCGCGATCGTTTGAACGGAGTTCTTGAATTTTTTATTACTTTATCAACAATAATTTATCGTACGTATTATCGTATTTTAAGAAGACATTATTATACGCCGACATATTCGTACATACGTTTCATTTGTTTGTCAGAATTGTCAGAATTTTCTCTGGTTCGTTCGATTTAAATCGCTTTTTTTTTTTTTAATGATTTTATTTTAAGTTAGTTATCATATCGATCATGTGCTATGACCTATTTTTACGATAAAATTATTTTTAGGTACCATGGCACGTTCGTAAATTAAAAAAAAAAAAAAAAGAAAAGAGGAAGAGGAACAAGATGACAAAAAAAAAAAGAAATTAAACCAGACATTCGATCGCGCAATGTTTTTGAAACATTATTCGGATGATAATAAAAATAGTTCGACAAACTATATTCCGTAAATCGAAGAAATATTCGAACATTTCGAAACTAATGGATCGTTTTGACATATGAAACGTAATTAGCGTTGTTTCAAACTGTTCAAATATTTCTTAATTTCTCGAATTTTCATTTCTTGTTCGAATATTCAAACATAATGTTTCCAAAATATTTAATTTTAAATTTCAGATTTTTCAAATATATTACATCGTTGAAATATCTGATTATTTAAAAGCAATTTTTTCTCTCGCATATTTTTTAAATCCCTTTTAAATCTAACAAATTTTGTCAGATCGACAAAAGTTTTCTTTCCTTCTTCTTTTTTTCTTTTTTTTTTTCCTTAATTTTTCGAATGGTCCATTTCACTTATCATTAACAAAATCTTTCTTCTTTTTTCTTTTCTTTCTAAACAACGACGAAACATTCGATCACTTTCACATATATAAAATAAAATAAATATATATATATATATATATAATCATTAATTATATTATAAATGTTTTCGGACTCGTATAGAGAATTATAATAAAAAAAAAAAAACAAAACAAAACAAATACTTAAAATTTAGAATTTAACGAAACGACATACTTACGATTACATACGGATATTAATAAAACTTTCGTCGATATCTCTCATAAAATTTAATTATTAATATATTAAACATAACATTTAATTATTAAATATAATTATTTAATAATTATTTAAATTAATTATTAAATATAAAATTTAATATAATTATTAATTATATATATATATATACACATAAATATTGAATTATCGTTCAAACGATTGATAAAGAAAAACAAAAATGGCCGATTAGCGATATGAGGAATACGTCAAAGAATTTAATTGTAACAAAATAAAATCAAATAAAATCGAATATATAATCAATAGAGAATCGTTAGTAAATCTTGATAGGAATGAAGAAATTTGATAGTATCCATATTGGAAATAGTTGTCGTAAGTGGAGACCGTGTCATCGGCATCCAAAGGAGACAGGAGGAGAACAGGACGAAGGAAGATGGAAGGAACGTCGTAACTGCCGGAGCTTGGAGACAGGTTCAGCCTGTATTACAGAGCGAGCGTGTAATACCAAGAAGACAAGGGAGCCGTGTAATATCGAGGAAGTTGCGTTAGCAAAGCTCTCCTTGTCTCTCGTCGAGCTGCCACCGAGAGAACCTTGCTTCTGTGCATCGTAGTGTTGGAGAAGAGCATGCATGGAAAGTTCTAAGAGAGAAAGAGAGAGAGAGAGAGAGAAAGAGAGAGAGAGAAGGAAATAGTAGAAACCTTAGCTAACATGTTTCTCAACGTTGTTTCACGTATTTCCTGTGATATAAACGATCCTGAGCGACAACAACCAACAAAGAAAATGATCCTCATGCTTCTCTTCTGTAGTTTTCCTTGATTTTGAAGGAAGATTCTTAGAGTAAGATGTAGAGATTCGTTCGAGAACAATCGACCGTAACATACGTAACTGAGAAAGGAAGGAAGTAAGGAACGAAGATTTTGCGGAAATTGAATCTATGCGTGTTCGAATCTATATGATGGTTTTGGTTGAAATGAGAGAAAAGGATTCTTTAAAGATTGGATTCACTCGGCCGTATGATCGATCTGTCATGTCATTATGACGAACGGTCTTTTCTATCTTCTATCTTCTTTCTTTTTCTATTTCTTTTTCTCTTTGTCTTTCTTTCTTTCTGTCTGTCTCTCTTTCTTTCGGATTTTTAAATTTTAGATTTTATAAGTATTGATTTATTTTATTTTGTTATAATTTTTTTATAAGCGTTGGAAAATATATTTATCAAGATTTGTATCTCGAAATTATATATCTTGAAACGTTTTCTGTCCTAGAATGTTTTATATTAAATTAGATCTGATAAGTAACAAATATATGGTATTAAATTTTATGAGAGATATCGACGAAAGTTTTATTAATATCCGTATGTAATCGTAAGTATGTCGTTTTGTTAAATTCTAAATTTTAAGTATTTGTTTTGTTTTGTTTTTTTTTTTTCTTTTTTTTTTTATTATAATTTTCTATACGAGTCCGAAAACATTTATATTATATTAGAAAATATTATATTTATATTGGATATTGAAAAAAGTTTTATTAAATTTATTTGCCTTAAACCAGACATGATAAATAATAAATAGGTATTATTAAATTTTATGAGAGATATTGACGAAAGTTTTATTAATATCGTATGTAATCGTACGTATATCGTTTTATTAAATTCTACATTTTAAGCATTAATTTATTGTATTCTATCATAATTTTTTATACGCGTTCGAAAACATCTATCAAAATTTTTATGTTTTATCTTGAATTAGATCCGACAAATAATAAATATATATTATTAAATTTTATCAGAGATATTGACGAAAGTTTTATTGATATCGTATGTAAAACATGTACAAGCATTATGATTCACGATCAAAATTGTACGTAGAACAATCGCGTTTATAACGTTTTATATACAACAGTGTATTTACGTAGAACATTATACTATATATAGATCATTTTGCACTTGACATTATACATGCAACATAATATTATAGATAACGTCGTACATATATACAAAATCGTACAGATAAAAATTTCGTTTTCGATTTAACATCGAGAAACGAGAAATAAGATCGTTGAAGGTTATTTTTGTTTTCTAAATACTAAAAAATTACATTCATTTAACATTTCTTTTACGTTCATTGATTAGTTAAATAAGTTATTATAAATCGTTATTAAATTTATTGAAAATTGCTGGTAAAACATATGTATATATATATATATAAAACTTTTCTCTTCCATTTCCTTTTTTCTTTCTTTTTTTTTATAAATTCAAAAAATTTCTTCGTTCATAATAAAAATTTTTGAAATTACTAAATTTATTGACATTATTAAATTCATTTGAGATAATAACATTTATTGAAATTCATAAAAGTATTGAAATTATTATTAAATTATTTACTAAATGATAATAATTATTATTATTATTAAACACATCTCGAATAAAAACAATACTGTCAAATTACTTTGCATGGGATATTGTTTAATTGTAACAATTGTATATCAATAATTTTCAATACGATCGAATTAGCAAATTTTTACGAAGAGACGTGAGATCACTTTCGATCGATCGTCATACCGATCGAGATTAATATAATTAAAATATCGATTCAGCTGTTTATTGATTCAAGATCAACGATCGCGTAAGAAATTGTTATTACGAGATGTAGAGGTGACGATAAGGTAAATCAAACCTTTGTAATCCGTCTTATGTTTTTCTTTCGTTTCTAGAAGTTATTGTTGATCATTTCGACGTTCTGTAGTCTGTTGGGTCACATGAGTCACCGTCGAAGGCAGTTACAGTGTAGACGGCACAAGGTAAGCATATCTGTTCTATATATCATTAGATATTTCTACAAATTTTTCTTAACGAACATTTTATTTCGCTATTTAATTATTACTCGTTTGTCGTTCGTTATTTCCATCCGATATATATATAAGACAACTTCATAAATAATTTATCGTTGCTACTTAATTTGTTCCATTGCTTAGAACGTCGTCATCATTATCGTTATCATGTCATCATCGAAACTATAATATCGCATAATTCAATCCTCAATAATTATTATTATATTATTTGTACATTGTATTATTATAACATTCTTCGCATTATTATCGACATTAATTATTGTATCGCACTCTTAAATTCTTTTAATTATATTTATCAACGATCTACGATCTCAAACGTGTCTTCTACTAATGCAGCACTTTTCTTCGATTAATTCGTACAACAAAATCAAAAACTAAGGAAAATCGATCGATCAAACGATCAAACTTGTCGACAATTTGAACGATCTCTATTATTTAACAGTTTCCCGTTCGGGTTAAATTCGAAAAGTTCGAAAATTTACGAATATCGTCGGATTGAATGGCAAAAGAGGGAGATGTTCAAACAATGGGGACATTTAGAGAGCATATCAGAGAGAACACAAAGTAGAAAACTTTCCCTAGCTAGCGATTTCCTAAATTCCCTATGGAGATTTTTACGTACGCCCGCATTAAAGTTTTCCTTTATAAAAGAAAGAAAGAAAAAAATATATATATATATACACAGATATATAGATAGATAGATAGATAGAAAGATAGATATATACGAATAGTTCAAATGAATCTATTCTCGTTATTTATTCGTGTCTGCAGATTTAATCGATATGCTCGATTTTCTCTCTCTCTTTCTCTCTCTCTCTCTGTCTGTTTCTCTTACACTCACTCTTTCTCGTCTTTGCTGAGAAACCAGTTACGTCGTTTGCGAACTAAATGGCGCATAGAAAATTTGTCCCATTGTGGTGGGTATGCATTTTCGGAGTGATTTTATTCGCGAAAAGGCAGTTATATTTAAAGCTCGCGAAAAGTCTAATCTCGGCTTTATTTCAATGACCATTGTCTCCGCAAAGCTCGTTCAGTTAATCCCGTCGGTGTTGTTTCGTAAAACTTGCCTGTTCCACGAGAGGCAATAGCAGAAAATTAATTAGCTTCTCTCTCTCTCTTTCTCTCTCTCTCTCTCTTTCTCTCTCTCTCTCTCTCTCTTTCTTTCTATATATATATCTTTCTCTCTCTCTTTTCTCTTAGTTCTCTTTTCTTCTATTTTCTTCCCTTTTCTTCTTCGTTTCTTTCCAAGTTTCGTGTCAACGAAGTCTCTTCTTGGTTTATTACCGCCGAAGGTAAATAAATTTCTTTTCGTAATGATCTGTGAGATCTAAATATCAAAAATAAATACGAGGAATTGAAAGAATGAGGAAATGGAAATTAAAAAATTTGCTGGTAGGAATATCTACGAATGGTGAAGCGATATTAATACAATAATAATATCTTTTTTTAATTTTAAAGAAAAATAAAACTAAAATATTATGTGTGTGTGTGTGTGTGATAAGTGAATTCGTTGAATGAGTTGATCCATTATTAAGTTTCGTTCTATCTAATTATTATTTTATATTTATTTCAGTTTTTATATTAGAGACATTTGTTATGTAGTATTAATGTTTAGTGATAGAAAATTATTCTTACGAAGAATTCAATAAAGTCGATTAAAAATTATGCGAAAAATATCGATCGAAAATTTTCAAAACTTTTATAAATATAATCAAAAAAAAATATTTATACATATATATATGTGTATGTATGTATATATGTATAGTAAGAAGTGAATTTGGTAAATGAATTAGTTCATTACAAAATTTTGCTCTATTTAATTATCATTTTACATTAACATCTTTTACATTATATCATAGAAAATTATTCTTATGAAGAATTCGATCGAGTCGATCGAAAATTAAAAAAAAAAAGAAAAGAAGAAATAAAAAGAGCAAAAAAATAAAATAAAATAAAATAAAAAAGAAATACGATAAGAAGCGAATTCGTGAAACGAATAAATCCGTCACTATTCTAAATTATTATTTTATATTTACATTATCATATAATTAATTATCATTACATAATTACGTGAATAACATTAATATATTTTATTTTATATGAATCAATCCATCACTATCCTAAATTATTATTTTCTATTTACACCATCTATTATTTAATATTAATATCGTACGAGCCAATTGTCATTGAACCTAATAAAAAGTTATTCTTAAGAACAGTTCAATCGAGTCGATCGAATATCATAAAAGAAATGTCGATTGAAAATTTTCCAAAACTTTTATGAATATTTTTTTGTTATTTTACTCTTCCTCTCTCTCTCTCTCTCTCTCTCCCTCTTACTTTTACAAATCATTTGGTATTCCGAACAGTTCTTATTTAGCATTAATGTCGTCGTCCATTGAATTCAAAGTTCTTATAAAACTTTCAAGTTTGAACTTATGGAAAACGTATTCATCGCTGTTTCGATCAAGATAAAGAAGAACATAATCGATGATAAGAAAGTTACTCGATATTTCTCTCTCTCTCTCTCTCTCTCTCTCTCTTTCTCTCTTTTTCTATCTCTGTCTGTGTCACTCGGCAAATAAACCAACAAAGTTGAAAACGATACAGTTGAAAGAGAGATAGAAATAGAGAAATAGAGATAAAGATAGAGGAAGAAGGTTTACTTAATCCACCCTCGTTGCGGTCGTTTCGCGTGATCATGAGGCCGTATAATTAGGGTAGTCTAAAGTAATTAAGTGGATCATATCTACGTCCGAGATGGGAAACTCAGTTCAAAATCGGCTTCTCCGTTCACGACTTCCGTTTCCTTGAAATTTAAACGAACCCTCTCGTACTCGAAGAAACTCGTATCGCGAAAATTCTCATAATTTTAATAGTAATCAAATTCTTCTCCATACGAATTCATTGTAAACTTATTAAATCCATTTTCGTGATACGAAAGCTCATTAAAAATTCATTTATTAGTCATTTTTTATTAGAAATTAACGATGTGTAACGTGCGTGCGTATGTGTCTTTTAATAGTTTTCTTAACTTTGGCCAAATGAAATTTTGTTCAATGTGAAATTATTTGTAGTATTTGCGAATGATATTATTTTTGAAAGATAATAGGATTTAAATGTTTATTCATGTTTAATTGTTGATTAATTAGTTTGCAAAAAAAAAAGACTTTTTTTTGTTATAAATTGTTAATTATAAAATTATATAAATTGTATATTTTGTTAATTTTTATTAACTTTATTTAATTTTTATTTAATCATTTTTCTTTTTTTTTTTCATTCATCAACTTTTCTTATGAACGTAATATCGTTAAAATAATTTTTGTCAAATATCGTATATATATAATTATATATATGTATGTATAATTGCTTGGATAATCTAAGTCGATATCAATTAATAAACAATCATTAATAATTTTATAACGATTACTATCATTTTATTCTACTTGATCTGTAACAATTCTTAGTTAATAAAATTAATTATAATTTAATATTGCCCTTTTAACAACAACAACAACAACAACAACAACAATAATAATAATAATCTGCACTCATGAATTATTAACATTAATTAATATTGCGCGTTTAATAAAATAAGAAAAAAAAAATCTATACTTGTAAATTAAAATTCAAACTTCCTGATTCAAACGAATCACTAAACAGCCATCGTTGATAATAAAATTCATTCTTATCTAAAATCATAAAAACAATTATTTCCTTCTTGTTTACTCCGTTAAAAACTCGAAACGATACGAACGATTTTGAAGGAGAAAGATCGATGCATCTTCTTCGATCGTTAATAAAAACATTGTTTTCTAAAATATTTATCCAAAGATCGATTTCGTTTGTTTTCGATCGTGACGTATAAACGAGCGAAGCGATAGATCGGATCTACGCTCTTTCACGCGATTTATATCAACGACGGGGTAATAAACGTGAAGTAGCAATAGGAAAAGAGAGAAAGATAGATAGATAGATAGATAGATAGATAGATAGATAGAGTGTGAGAACGAGAAAAAGAGAGAAAGAGAGACGGGAAAAAAATAAATAAAAAAGAATAGAAAGAAATGAAAGAATTGGAGAGAATGCAAACGCGAAGTGTGTGACTCGCACCGATGAAATTCCGTGAAACGATTGTGTTACGTGATCACGTGTCGCGTTCTGATAACGTCCAGAGCTTCGACGCTATCGCGTAAAGCATATAACAGACACGTCAAATGCATTGTTGGAATATGGTTTTATTATTCTTTCAAAATGCCCAGGGCTGTGTGAAAGAAAAACAAAAAAATAGGTAGAGGACAAGTTAAAAAGAACTGTGTGTGTGTGTGTGTGTGTGAGAAAGAGAGAGAGGAGAAAAAAAATTTTTATTACGAAGAAATTTTTTGAATTCACAAGAAGAAAAGAAAAAAAAAAAAGGAAGAAGTAAAAGATGAAATGGAAAAATAAAATTTTTAATAGAATGTTTTACCTGCAATTAATAATATCATTGACATGAATAAAGTAAGATTATAAAAAGAGAGAAGGAAACAATTTCTATACTTGTGTACGATTGTATGAAAAGAAAATGTTTTTTACAATATTCGTAATTCAACGATTAATGTTGTTTGTATATAAAGGAAGTTTGTATGGAGAAGGGGAAGAAGTTGAACGAAAAAAAAAAAAAAAAGAAAAAAAGAAAAAGAAAAAAGACCAAGGGATATACAGAGATAGGAGGAGCAATTTTTTAATGAAAGTAATAAAGAAATCATAATTACGTTTGCATGTACCCAACTACGTATTTATATTCGATTTCGTTGAAGATATATTTTTAGTAGCGCGATTAGAATCTCATTTGACGAGAACTGCCTCACGATACCCCATTTACCCTTTTTCTCCACTTTATTTGTCATTCACATTGTCAACAGAGACTCGACAACGCGTGTCGTCGACGTTTCATTTTCTTCGTTTCTCCTCTGTTTCCTATCATTTTGCATGATGAGAAAGGAAAAGAGAGAGAGAGAGAGAGAGAAATTTATTTTACATTGGGAGTTAGTAAATTACTCACCAAGGGAAAGTGTCATAAAAACTTGAAAAAGTCAAGATAAATGAGATCACTTATTTTTATATGAAATTGTAATTACAAAAGAAATTGGTAATTAAGAAATAATTAATTGACTAATGACAATTACAGTAAAAACGAAAATAAAAAAGAAAAGAAGATATATTGATTAATTATACGAATAGATTATATGTGTGTGTGTGTGTGTATGTGTGCGTCTGTAATAAAAATATATATGTATATATGTATATATAATTTTTATCTTTGTTTTAAATTTACATATGCTTGTTTAAAAATATATTTGGTTTTTATTTCAGATTTATATTTGTTCAATCAAAAATTTGAAAATATATACGTATTTTTAAATAAAAATATATTTAAATTTAAATTATATATACATATATTTCTTTTTATTTTAAATTTGTTTATTTAAAAATTTCAAAATATATACTTATTTTACAGTAAAAATATATTTATATTTTTATTCAAATTATATATATATATATGTATGTATGTATAATATAAAGTATATTTTTATAAAAAAAATAAAAAAATTAATTATTAATAGTTCAAAAGAATATTACATCTTGAAAAAAAATATAATATTGTATAGATACATTGTCGTTAATACAAATATCTATTAAAATTCAAAAAAAATATATATATATATTTTAATAACCACTTTCAATTGAAACATTTATTACTGACATAAAATTCATGAACTAATCAGTGTACGTCGCTTGAAAAAATAATTTATAATCCTTAGCTAATTACAAACATTAAAATCCTTCCGAGTTAATTTTTACATAGTGTAATAGAACGATAAAATTTGAGGAGGAAAAATAAAGACTCCCTCGAGTTTATAATAGCAAGCTCCGTGAAATTGTAAAACTTGGAAAATACATCATCGCTGTCGACCATATTTTTTCATTAGATTGGCAATGTATCTAGGATATATTTTTAAACGACAATTACAATTATTTGAAAACAAAAAATTTTTAATAAAAAAGATGATGATCCATCCATACGTTTCGATATGCTTTCGATATTTGCTTTGATAATCAAAATTTTCATTCGATAACAACTTAACGGGAATAAAATCAAAAACTTATGAATTACGATTTATTATTTATACTTTTATTAAAGAAACAAAATATACTTTGCGAGATAGATTTCGATATGTTGAAAAATTCTTTAACATTTAAGTTTTAACTTAATTTAATAAAATCGAAATGAAAAAACTGATTTCAAAGAAACTGCAATTTATTATACACTTACGTATTTACTATTTAAACGAGAATCTTCGATTCTTATTATTTAATCCTCTAATTACTTTTCTCTTAATTATTATTCATATATTCTTTACTCATAATCATTCTTGAATTCTCTCTAACATCTCAACAAATCTTCGTACATTTAATTGATCAAATTTATCCCTTTATTTCATTGATTTTCTACTTATCGACTATGATATACTAATAGTGAAACAAACACTTTGTACTTTGTAAAATAATTCAAGTATACGTTTAATACAATTTAGTTACAATTGAATGATGAGAGAGAAAAAAAAAAAAGAAAAATAGAACAAAAAAGGGAAAGAAAACCGATAACACTTACGCACGACATAAAATATAATATACTATAGAAGAGAGTCGATTGAAAAATGACAATAAATAGAAAAATAACTAAAAAAAAGAAAGAAAAAAAAAGAAAGAAAGAAAAAAGAACAAAGAGAGATTGAAGTTGATGAAATATACCTCTAGCTCAGCGAAAATCGTAGGGTGAAAAGCTTTCTCTCTCTCTCTCTCTCTCTCTCTCTCTCTCTTTCTCTCTTTATACACACACATACACACACACACACACATACACACACACACATATATAAAACTCTCTCTCTTTTTCTCTCTATAGCTCTATCTCTCTATAGCTCTCTCTCTGTTTCTCTCTCTTTCTATCTTCCTCTCTTTCTCTCTAACTCTGATCGATAGATCAGCCGAGAGAATGAAAATGAGAGAAGCACGCCACGAAGGTGGAAAAGTCGAGGAAAATTCGGCCGCAAAATTCGGACGATGGACGTTGGCCGATGTGTCACGACAATAAAATGCGAATGAATCGTTGGACGGTACACGCTGCGAAAGCTTCGCATAGTTATCGAGCAAGAGAGACAGAGACAGACAGACAGACAGCCAAAGAGAGAGAGAGAGAGAGAGAGAGAGAGAGAGAGAGAGAGAGAATGAGAGACAAAGAGAAAGAGGAGTGGTGAGGGGGAAAGGGTAGGGGAAAGTGGAACGGCGCGAAGGCGGGACGGAAAACAGCAAAAATTTGCATCACAATCGCGGATAGAAATAATTACGCGAGAAACGGTTGAAGCGAGAGAAAAAGAGAAAGAGAGAGAGAGAGAGAGAGAGACAGAGACGGAGATAGAGAGACAGAGAGAGAGAGATGCAAATGCAGATGCGGACGAAAGAGTGGGAGATGGAAAAGGATGGTGGTGTAGAGTCGACGAGGGTAGTGCCGGTGATGGCGGAAACGCGAATAGAAATGTAGATGCGAGAAATTTTGTGGGGCTGGCTGGTTTAGCCGAAGGAAAAACGAGAGAGAGAGAGAGAGAGAGAGAGAGAGAGAGAGAGGGTGGAGACGTAGGGATAGGAGACACAAAGGGATGAAAGACGAATGAGTAGAGCAAAGGAAAGAGAGAAAGAGAGAGAATGAGAAAGAGAGAGAGAGAGAGAGAGAGAGAGAGAATTCTCCTGTGTTTACACTAGCCGAGAGCAAACAAATAAACAAAAAGAAAAAAATAAAAAGGAAAAGAACAAGGAAGTATAAAAAGTTACTAGACAGGAGCTCGTTTCTAGAAAGTGGACATCACTGACTTCCAGCTGAATCATGTGAACTTTCGTATAAATGATAAGTTCGATCTGTGATTAAAAGAAGAAATGAAAGTTGAATGAATATAAAGAGAGAGATAATAAAGTTGTTATTTTGTTAAATTGAAAGAAAAAAGATAATATATCTTTAGTTTCTTATTTGATTGATATATCTGACGTAGCTTTATCGTCGCCATTAGATACGCAATCATTATGTTTATGTTTGATAAATTTGACGAATTCAGAATTAATTATATTTGCAACGTCGCTACTGAAGGTATTGTTCGACATTATTAACAATAACAACTGCAACAACAATAACAATAACAACAAGTGCAATGTCTTAATAATTAGAAAAAAGTTTTAGTGTAGAAATTTGCACGGAATAACACGACGTAGTAGACGAAGAGAACGAATCTACAAAATCGTGGTATCAAAAAGAAAAAAAAAACAGATATATATAAAGAAAGAAAGAAAAAGAAAAGAAAAGAAAAGAAAAGGAAAGAATGACGAGAATGAAGTCGACTGAAAATGTATCCTTTTTGTTTTCTCCTTTCTTTCTTTTCTAATATCTTCGATGGACAAATTTCAAATGTGATATATAAATATTGCAAATGGCGAAATTGCACGTTAAAAACAATCGGAATGTTCTCGAGGAACGTTAACAAGAGGAAACGAGATTGTTATCGATAGGATAGATAGATAGATAGATAGATAGATAGATAGATAGATAGATAGATAGATAGTAGGAGAGAGTCGTCGAAAATAAAAAGATAAAAGAGGGAGCGGAAGTAGGAAGGGAGGAAGAGAAAGAGAGAGAGAGAGAGAGAGAGAGGGAAAATATTCGTAGAACGGTGGAATAACTCGATATTGGTCGACGATAGTATCGATAGGCTCGTCGAATGATCCGCCGTGTGCCATGATATCGGCTTTCCTAGCGTTATCGCGAAGCCACCGTTGGCGGGTCGTTTGAATTTTCGCACGAACGAACGGATATCGAAACGGATGAAAATGTGTTTATATATGTATATATGTATATGTGTATGTGTGTACATGTGTAGGTCTATACGCTCGAGTGCACGTTTGTATACGTTTGTTGGTGTTTCTCTTTCACTCTCTTTCTCTCTCTATATCTATCTATTTATCTATCTATCTCTCTCTCTCTCTCTCTCTCTCTCACACACACACACATTCTATCTATCTTTCTCTTTATTCACGTACATACTACACTTCAACAGAGATTCCACTCTGCTTTTCTCTCTTCCTCTTTTAACTTTATGTTTACTGCACAACAATGTCCATAATCGCACTCGCCATACCTTGTTTTTCGTAACATCCTCAAAGCAAACGTTACGTTCGAAGACATAGCACATTTTGTTTTTTTGTTCGTTGCTGTTTCTCTTTCTCTTTTTTTTTTTCTCTTTCTTTCTTTTTTTTTTTTTTGCTCTTCTCGTGTGTGCTCGCGTTCACTTACCCCGCGCGTATACATACGTAGAAAATCGCCCGCAAAAATATTCGTACGGTTTGTCGAAGTGACTCAAATTCGTTTTTCCTTCTCTATCCGTTCTTTTTTTCTTTGTTTTTTCTTTTTTTCTTTTTTGGAACAATTGTTCACAAATGCTCTACATTCTTTTCTTCGCTTCTTTCTTTTTTCTTTCGTTTTTCTTCTTGATAATGTCGCGAACTTGATAAAGTGTTTGACAAAGTGTTTGTATAACAATTTTATGTTATATCGTTAATTTTGAAAATCGACGAGGACGACGACGACGGCGAGTGTCATTAAAATTTTATTTATTTATCGGTTAGATACGACGTTTGAAAAAAAAAAAAAAAACGTATAGAATATAACAGTTTTAAATCGGCGAACGATTCGTAAAGGTTCGTTTTCACGAAAAAGAAATTTTTATATTTTTCGATAGATCGAAAATCTGTCCTCTAGGACGATCGATATTTATCGAAATTAAATTTTTATCGATTTTTATAAAATTAAAAAAAAAAGAAAAAAAGAAAAGAAACGGGTTAATATCTTCGATCGAGTCTATCAATTAATTCTGAATATTCAAACGAGATTTAAAAAACAAATATATACAATTATTCACGTCCGATAGCTTTTTATCACAGAAAAATAAATTATAATACATTCCGAGACGATACGAAAAGTTTTAAAAACGTCTCTCATATTTCTCAACTCGTTAAATCTCTAATAATTTCAAAAGGCAACGACTTTAATTCTTTTCCGCTTGGCGGCAAACGGATCAAAATTATTCACTCTCTTTATTCATTGTCCCATATAAAGCGTCCATCATCAAAGGGACTTTCTCTAGTTTCCTTTTTTCCCATCCTATTCTTTTTTCTTTCATTTTTTTTCTTTTTTTTTTGTTTCATTAATTAAACGCGGAATTAAAAGGGGTTGCGAGACCGTAAAAGGATCATTGTCATTATTATTATTATTATTATTATTATTATTATTATTATTATTATTATTATTATTATTATTATCGTTATTTATTATTATTATTGTTGTTGTTGAAATTATTGTTGTTTTTATATTCTTCTCTTTCTCTCTTCATCTCCAACCCCCTCTCACTCTCTCTCTCTCTACTTTTTTAAGCCGCTTTCTTTACAACATAGGACACTATGTACCTACGTAATTCAATTTGGCTGTTTGGCAAAACATCTCTGTAATTTAGCATGATATATTTTATAATACCCGGTAGAAGTTGCCTTTCCTTTTCACCAACCATGATAATTTACTTTTCTACGCATTGTAACAGTCGTGTCAGAGAGAAGAGAGAGCTGGACTGTTCTTGGTTCAGCAAATGAAGTACATGTGTTAGACGGATATGTAACGTCAAACGAGATACACCCTACAGCATCTCTCTCTCTCTCTCTCTCTCTCTCTCTCTCTTGCTCTTTTTCATCCCCCTTTCTCATTACTCTTTCTCTCTTTTACATCTTTGACTTGCCAAAAGAAAATGTATATGTGTATGTGTGTGCTCGTATGTATGTGATAACTATGTTGAAACATAATTCTCTTTAACTTAGAATTAACTTAATTATTATATCTACGTTTGTTAATTTATTTTATTATTTATATATCAACTTTTTCGTTTGTATGTCAATATGAAAATATATTGACTTATAGTGAACTAAGATTATCGTTTTTGTTTAACACGAAACAAAAATTGTTTCGCAATTTTTCTACCATCTTTTTTCTCTGAATCATCGTAGTAGAGAAAATATATTTTTGATTATGTTCGATTCATTCGTTAAATAATTAGTCGGATAAATTTTTCTCTTTCTTCTTTTTTTTTTGTCTGTAAATTTTAAATTAAGGTTCAATGATATCGTATCAATTTACGAAATCATTGTCATTTCTAATGAAACAAAAATCTCTCTCTCTCTCTCTCTCTCTCTCTCTCTTTCTCTTGTATAAATAACAATCTAAAATCGAAATCACGTTAGACTGTTAAGTCACGATTAAAAATGTGTGATCTATAAGTGAACGATAAGTAACGATACATCAAAATGTTTCTTTCCTAACTTAACTAAAAAATAATATTTATTAATCATTCTTTAATAATAATATCATTATTATTAATACTTTTACTAACGAAATACATCACTTCCACAATATTTCTCTCTCTCCTAACAAAAACATAATATCATGTTTGTTTCCCTTACTAACAAATTCCCTTCGTAACATATTCCGATTATTAATATTAATAACTCAACGCAATAACAACAACACTAACAACAACAACAACAACTACAATAAGAAAGAAAGAAAGAAAAAAAAAAAAACATTTTACGATCTTTCCTCCCTCTTTCATTCCCTCCTTTTCCCCCTCTTTCCTATTTTTTTTCTTTCTTTCTTTTTTTTTTCATTTAGCAAAGACATAAAATCGATAAATCCCTATAAATCTGTCGTTTAAATCCGCCAGCGAATCGGACCGATTAGGAAAATTGCTCGACACCATGGGAGAAGAGGGTGACACGTAGAGCCAGAGACACCGACAACGAATGAGAGAGAAAGAGAGAAACGCACATACATACATACACAAATAGACGGACGGACAGACACACACATATACATATACATACATACATACATATATATAAGCTTGCACGTAGTAACCCATACGCTAACGAGGGCGTTCTCTCGTCGCGTGTGAGAGAAATACGAGGCACCCGAGGGTCACTCCTTACCCCTAGCTCTCCATTAGTGCGACAACTCGCACACACCACCGACGTAATGCCCTACCGTCCCACTTATTATAATTTGATTAAAACACCCCCGGGTCCAGCCTCGGTCATTCGTGGTCCTCTACCTCGAATCCCAAACCCCATCACCCTTTCCACCCTTTCCACCCTTTCCACCCTTTCCACCCTTTTTCCACCCTTTCCACCCTTCTCTCCTCCTCCTTCACCCCATTCCATCTATTCTCTTGTACCCCTTACCCCAAAACCACCTACTCACCCCTTGTGCAACGTGTGCTCTACCCGTACGTCCACCGTTTCTACTACCCAAATGGATTTTAATAAGATTTTTCTCGACAGTTAGTTCGCCCACGTTGTTCACGAATAAAACGTCCCGCTCAAATCTACGAGAACTTTTTTTTCTTCTTCTTTTTCTTCTTTTTCTTCTTTTTTCTTTTTCTTTTTCTTCTTTTTCTGTTTTTTTTTCTTTCTTTTTTTTTTTTTTGGTTTGATGAATTTTTCTCGTTGGACGCTATTGTCTCTCTGTCTGTCTCTTTCTCTTTGTTTGTGTTGTAGAGTATTTGGAAAATTATAGCAGCGTTAAAAAGTTAAAGGGTCGGTGTGTACAATGTTTATTTTTCTTTCAGTCAATTTTTTTTTTTTTTATAGAAATTTTATATATATATATATATATATATATATATATATATATATATATAGTTAATAATAGAAGATATATAAGAAATTAATATTATTATTTAATAATCATATTAATTATATGTTATTAATATATTATTGTTAATAATATATATATATATATATAAATATAATGATTAGTATATAATAATCAGTGAAATAAATATAATTAGTTTTATAAAAAGAAAAAATATATATACTACAATAATAAGTAATATTATTTATTATTAATACATATACTATATACACGAATAATCTTTACAAACTATTTCTACACGTTCAAATTCAAGACTGAAATAAAATCAAAGTTAAATCCTGAACGGAATCAGGAGGAGCAGAAAAAGGTACGCTTAATGAATAATTACGATAGGAGTGCCACTTAAGTCACGATTAAAGAAATCCAAACGAATTCACCCTTGAATCAATGTTTTTACGGGAGACATATGTAAGTAAGTACTTAAGCAAAAGAGAACGTAATGAACGTGTATGTACTCTACTAAAATATTTACCCTTGTCGCGACGTCAACACGAGTTGATGAAAAATAAAAAGAGAGCAGTGAAATAAAGGGAAAAGATTAAGAAAAAGAGAAAGAAGACGAAGAAGACGAGAGAGAGAGAGAGAGAGAGAGAGAGAAAACGTGAATAAACGAGGGAAAGGAAGGTAGTAGAAAAGGAAAAAAATAAAAAAAAAAATAAAATAAAAAAAAAAAGATACCGGCTTCTCTATTTTAAGGTAAACTCTTCAACCAATCCTCCCTCTCTCTTCCTCCACATCATCTTTTTCCTACATTTTCTTTTTATATATACATACACATACACACACACACTATTTATATATATATATGTGTGTGTGTACGCAGATTCGTTCGCTTTAAAGCATTTGCTTTTGCCACCAAACGTCTTCCTTTCGCACTAGCGAACTTCTTTGAGGAAGAAGCGTGAAAATAAACGTTCAAAAGCTCGCAAAACGTCGTCAACGTCGTTTTATCATCCCCCTTTTCCCTTTCAACCCCTTTTTACAGAGTATTTTCAAATTTCCCGCGTATAAAACAGCCACCTGACGATCGCCGAAGCTTCCTTTTTATATATCTCTCTTTCTCTCTCTCTCTCTCTCTTTTGCTTTCATGTTACGATAAAGAGCGTTTTCGAGTGTGATATCACGATCGATGAAGAGCAAATACGAACGAGCTTCTTTTCGTCAAGGTAAAAGAAATTTTATGTGGGAAAGAGTGTAGGAATGGAAGTGGGGGTGAGGTTGGGATAAGGGTGAGGGTTGGTAGTAGAGGAGCTTTTGACTACTAGTACGATTTCGTTTCTCTTCGTTGGTTTTCTCGAGTTCTACCTGAAATTCTTCTTTTTTTCTTTTTCTCTCTTTCTATCTATCTATCTATCTATCTATCTATCTCTTTTCTCCCTTCTTTCTTTCTTTCTTTCTTTCTTTCTTTCTTTTTTTCTTTCTTTGTTCGATCAAACGATTTATCGTCGCTGAGAAGCAAGGAATAAAAAGGATGGTATCCTAAGGAAAAGACGTTCCGTTGAAAATTTTGTTTGAGATGTAAGAGGATTTGTTTGTGTGATGTTCCTTCGATAAAGAAAATTGTAATATATGTATATATACCTGTATGTGTGTGTCTATATATGTATATCTTAAAATTATTTATATACATATATATATATATATCTATGTATGTTATTTATATATAAAATTATAATATATATATATATATATATGTATATGTAGATATGAAAATTAACGTTGACAAGGACTGATAACATTTGTAAAAATAATTTTACAAATTAATTCGATTCTCCTAACTCCTTTCATATCTCTCTCTCCTACCTCGTTATTCAGGCACCCCTTTTAAACGTTAAACGTGAAAAATAATCTACCTGGACCGTGCTTTTTTGAGGATTAATGTATATAGGAAGAAAATAAAGAAAAAAAAAAAGAGAAAAGAAAAAAGAAACGTAAACTCACGCGATACGTCATGCTATCACGTGGAATGTTAAATCTAACAATAAGTACACCCTTTGAAGTTTCTTTTTTTTACTTGAAGAAAATCTTAATCCTAGAACTGGCGCCCGTACTTATTAACGATTTTACTTTGTAAAAACGTAAATCCATGTGCATTCATCTTTGAATGTTAATTCGTCGAAAACGTAATTCCACCTGCATGTATATTCATCTTTGAATGTTAATTCATCGAAAACGTAATCCCACGTGATCCGTCTTTTAAGTTCTACCATGTGGAAACTTAAATTTGAATGAACACCTTTTGAAGTGTTTTTCCTTGTAAAATCTTTATTTATATGGTTCTTTTTACTAACGCGTTAATTCGTAAAAACTCGTTACTCCTTGATCACGTTTTTAAAAATCTAACCATATATATATATATATCATTATTTTACTATATGAAAATTCTTAGAACTTCTAAAAAAAAAAAAGAAAAAAAAATGAAAAAAAATGAAAAAGAAAATTCCATGCTTTTCTTTTCATCTTATTACTTCATTATTTTATGATTCTGTTATTTTTATCTTATTATTTTGTTATTATCACATTATTTGATCTTCTTATTTTATTATTTTATCTAATTATTTTTCTCTTTATTTTCTTTTTTCTTTCTTCATCTTTTTACCGTTCAATTTCGTTCTTATTAATTTCCTTCTTACGAAATCATCGAACTTATTGTCGCGTGACATTTTTTTTGACTCTGTTAAACTAAAAGTTAGATCTTTTAGTAATTTGATAAAAAAGTGAGTCTTGAAGAGTCGTGGAAAAAGAATAGTCAATTTTTAAAATCGATTAACAAACTCTTGACACGTATTGTATTGTTCGTTTATTTACGATAAAGTTCGTTCGAATATTTTTCACGAATATTATAACGATAATTGGCTTGTGTCTAGTCAACTTCTCTTTCTCTTTTTTTCTTTTTTTAATCTTCAATTTCATGAAAACGTAAATTCACGTCGCACCGCACTAAAACACAAATCTACTGTGACACCGTCCTAAAACGTAAATCTAAACGTGAGTCTGTACCAAATGAATGATTTTACCTGACTCAGTATTAAAACTTAAATCTATATCAAATTATACGATGAAACGTACATTATCATTTACAGTTTAATTTAAATTTACAATAACAATAATTAACGATATCAAAAACAGCAACAAAAACTTGTAAATCTACGTGACATCGTGTTTAAAAAAAAAAAAAAATAAAAAGTAGAAAAAAAAGATAAACCTACAATGGACTCCGTCTTAAAACGTAAATTTATTTGACTCTGTGCAAAACCCCAAATGTACATGAGTCCGTCGTTGAAAAACTGAGAGTCCTTGAAAAAACAAAAAGAGAAAAAAATCTACGTGATTTTATAATAATAAACGCGATTAAAAATCTACATAAACCTTTAATTTCCTACTTAATAAAACGTGCAAAAATTTTCACGAAAGAGAATGTCATCGAAGTATGGAGGAATATGGATGATCTTGAACAAACCATATAGAGGATAACATTCTAACTATCCATTACGGTCATGGTCCCCCATAGATATAGCAGTATTAACATGCTACTAAAGAAAGACACGAAGGGAGTCAGCTGAACGTTTGCACGCGACCACTAATGACGCACCGTGTTGGTGTCACCAGTTTGTTTACACAGTAAACCTTCCAACACGAAACATCGTCCTACTCTCATCGCGACCATCATCTCTTGCATCGCTTACATCGCGTATATGTATATATGTATGTATGTATGTATGTATGTATCTATATATGTATGTATGTATGTATGCATGTATGTATTTATGACCATGTATGTATTTATCTATGATTATGTATGGAAGTATGTATGTATGTATGTATGTATCTATATATGTATGTATCTATATATGTATGTATGTATGTATGTATCTATATATGTATGTATGTATGTGTGTATGTATGCATGTATGTATTTATGACTATGTATGTATGTATGTATGTATCTATATATGTATGTAAGTATGTGTCTATGTATGCATGTATGTATTTATGACTATGTATGTATGTATCTATGATTATGTATGGAAGTATGTATGTATGTATGTATGTATGTATCTATATATGTATGTATGTATGTATGTATGTATGTATGTATGTATGTATGTATGTATGTACATATGTATGTATGTATGTATGTATGTACATACGTACGTACGTATGTATGTATGTATGTATGTATATATGTATGTATGTATGTATGTATATATGTATGTATGTACCTATGTATGCATGTATGTATTTATGTATGTATGTATGTATGTATATATGTATGTATGTATTTATGTATCTATGCCTATTTATGTATATATGTATATATGTATATATGTATGTATGTATGTATGTATGTATATATGTATGTATGTATGTATGTATGTATGTATGTATTTATGTATCTATGCCTATTTATGTATATATGTATATATGTATGTATTTATGTATCTATGCCTATTTATGTATATATGTATATATGTATGTATTTATGTATCTATGCCTATTTATGTATGTATGTATGTATGTATGTATGTATGTATGTATGCCTATCTATGTATATATAAAGTCGTGAATATCTAATTCGTTCAGTTAAGGTTTTTGAAAGTGTTAACATTGAGTGTATTCTTTTCTTATGTTTATGTTTTTCATTCGTCGTTCTAGATCATTGTTGATCGCATGAGTATATCAGATTATTTAGATTACTGTCGAAGATAGTCGAAGTTTAGACACCGTACTCTTCAGATCAGTTCAGTTCAGTTCAGTTCTTGATTAGGTATATATATATGTGTATTACAATATTTTACAATTTAATTATTATTTATTATTCGATCTTTCTCTTGTAATTATTTTATATTCAAAAAAAAAATATATATATGTATATTTGCACGATTATTTTATATTATTGTTATAAAGTTTAATTATGTTATAATATGTAGATATACACACATCACACATATGTATATATATATATATATATATATATATATATATATATATATAAAATATATACATATAAAATGTTTAATGAAAAATACTAATACTTTGACTGAAATTGAAAATATTGAAAAATTCCAAAATACTACTTCTTAATCAAGTAAGACCATAAACATAAATTATTCAATTTCTAGAAATACAAATTATAAAAATATTCAGCAAGAGAAATTAAAAGATCAGGAAGAAAAAAAAGGAAACTAAAATAAACAAACAAAATTTTCAACGAACAACACAATCATTTATTCAAATCTAAAATACCGCAAACTCCTTACATTACTTATTAACCCGAATGGACTTAAAAAAAAAAAAAAAACAAAAAACAAAGAAAAAGAAGAAAAAACAAAAACAAAAACAACAACAAAAACAAAAACAAAAACAAACAAAAACGTATCAAACAAAATCTCCAGATACGATAAGAGATAGAACATCTTTATTCGTTTAGCTCGAAAATATTTCAAATTCCATTAACTACTAGTTGACGAAACCAAATGAACAAAATAAACGAAACCCACGTATTCATAGAATTTTCTGTCAGTGTTACATGAAGGAAATAAAACGGACCAACGAAATTCACATGTTCTTCTTTTTTTTTTTGAAAGCATTCTCTTTGGAAAGCTTTAAAAGTTAAAGAGAAGAGAAGTGGTTAGGTATCGAAGAGACCTGCTGGCTCTGCGAACCTGTCGGTTGACTCCCATAGGGTTGCTTGGTCTCTCTGTTGTGTAGAGGTTAGTAGTTACGCCCCATACTCAGAGGGTATCGAGGATAGCTCGAGCACGAGCCCGTAGCCGTTGTAGCGCTCGATGTAATGCGATTTGCAAGCGTTATCTCGGTTCTAACGCGAGCGCCCGACCTAACACGGATTTCCATAAACACGACGACACCAGCTATTGTTTTCTGTACGCGAAACTGTAGTACTACACCACTCCACTCCCTTCGCGTATCCCTTTATTACCTTACGCCAGCCAATTATCTTTCGGCGATCGCCAGAATCTGTAGAGCGACGTAAAGCTTCGTTTCTATCTTTCTTTCTTTTTTCTATTTCTATTTCTTCTCTTTTTTTTTCCTTTTTTGTTGTTTTTTTTTTATCCGTCTCTCTGTCTTCCTTTTTATTTTTGCTGCTTTTTACGTTTTCTTCCGTTTTTTCGATAGCGTAGGATTTTTATTTAATTTTCTTTTTTTTTTTTTTAATAATTTTCTAATATGAAATACCGGTTGTTTGGAAATATTTTATACGACGGGATAAGAGATTTAATGAAGATTGATATTGTTAGGTAATTATTCGTATGAGTGTTGTTGTTGTTTCGTAATGTAAAGTACGAAGTCGAAAGCGATTTAATCGACAATGTGATACGACGTTATTTTTTTAGATCGAATATATTTTGTCAAGTATTTTTGTGAAGATTTGGGAAGAGGTTTGTACTCTATAGATAATTGTGATGTTAGAATTGATCGGGATACTGGCAAGTATTTAAAATGTTAATGACAGTTAGAGTTAGAAGATTATTTCGTATGGGAAGAAAAACATTTGTTTTCTTTTTTTAATTGATTTGATTTCTTTGAATTGATATATAATGTATGATGTAAAACTTATAATATGATAGTTAACGATCTAAATAACAAACATTTCTTTAGAAAGTAGTAATAAAATGTTTACTAAATAAAAAAATAAAATGTATATAAAATTGTCCGTAGAGAAAAACAAATATATATAAAACAAATTGTTCATAGAAAAAAAAAAATATATATATAAACTTATAAATATTACATAAAATATAAATAAAATATAAATGAAAAAGAAATAATTATGTAAATATAAATATATTTTATATAAATATAATTAAATATACTATATATAAAACAATCGAACTACAATATATAAATCGTTGAAATGAATCAATCTTATTTTTAATTTTTCTTTTCCTAATCTTTTCTTATCTTTTTTTGTTTTCTTTCTTTCTTTCTTTTTATCAAACGACGATGATTATTTTTCTGATAAGCTAGCAATTTAACCGAGAAGAAACGGATAAGCTTATATAAAACCCAGAATAAATCGGACAGACTAAAAATTCTTGTCGATTTAAAGGTAACTACTATATCGTTCGATATTAAATCGTGTTCGTTCACTTGGAATCGGTAGCATCATTTAACCGAACATTATAGCCAATGAGGTTGCATTAAACTCAATAAGAGTACATTCGATCCAACGCGATTAGTTGGATATATTTGTCCGACATACCTATACACTCATAGTTATTATCGATTTATCTTTTATTAACTTTTTTTTAACCGAGAAAATATCTAGAGAACGATCATTTCTATCGCGTTATATAATTATTTAGAAAAATAATCGTACGATACATTAACGAAAAAAAGAAAAAGAAAAGAAATAAAAATTGTTATAAATTATTGTTACGAATAAATTGTCATTAACGATTACAAATACGAATCATTTTTCTACGAAGTAATATAATTTTATTTTACCGAAAGAAAAGATCGATACTAATTTTATATTAAAATTTTTATCGAATATTTCTATTCTAATTTAATATTTAAAAGATATTGAATAGCAAATATTTAAAGAAGTTGTTTGACACGTAACGATCATCTGATTAAACGTACATCCAGGAGTTTTTTATTAAAAATTGTTTGTAATTGAAAAGGAAAGAAGAAAGAAACAGAAAAGAATATCCCTAAATTTCAACTTGATTATTAAATGTCGATATAGAGAGAACAAAAGAAAAAGGAAAGAAAAGAAAATAGAAAGAAATAATCATAGAATATATTTTAATTAAAAAAAATATATATATATATTCGTCCGTCCAAGCTCGAGAAATATTTCGTTTGAAATATATCGTACAATTTGATTTACACAAATTCTGTAATATAATAAAAAAAGAAAAGGAACGAAAGAGAACGTCGCGAAAATTTCAATTTGATCATTAAATACCGATATATGACAAGACAAAAAAAAAAAGAAAAGAAAAGAAAAGAAAAAAGAATAAAAAAAGAAAAAAATGCCTGGGAATATTTCAATTAAGAAAAAATACATTCGCTTGACCACACGCTCGAGAAATATTTCATTAATTAATCATTAATTAATAACTATATCAAACAAATAATTGTCTGATATAGTTATTAATTAATATTATAAGAAATTCTGTGATATAATAATATTAAAAAAAAAAGAAAAAATTATACAAAAATAACAAAAAAGGAAAAAAGAAGAAAAGAAAAGGAAGGAACGCCATTAAACTTCAATTATTTCGGATTATCAAAAAAGATTATAAAAAAAAAAAAGAAAACAGTTAAAGAAAAGAAAAGAAAAGAAAAGAAAAAAAAAGAAAAGATAAATAGATGTCGATAAAACTATTTTAGATAATTTTCATCAAAAAAAAAAAAAAAAGAACATATATATCTATATACACACACATATTTTATTTGCATTAACTTTCCGTCCTAATCAATTTCCAGAATACCTTTCTTAGCTTCTTGAAATTAATCAAGCAAGGTGAAAGCGTCTAGTTTGCCAGCGTGTCTTCGTTAGAAAAACTTGAAGGCTTTTTACTCGAGCTTTATTAAAATACCGCGCCTAGTTTTCTCAGCGTGATTCCAATAACTCGCACGAGAACAAGAAAAGCCTGAGGGCTTCGTTGATCGTTGAGAATTCACCTTCTCTCTTCCTCCCAAACACACACACACACACACACACACACATACATACACCTAACCACCCACAGTTACTCACTCACATACATACAAACACACACACACACACACATATATATATATATATATATATATATATGTATACGTATAGAAAGGGATAAGGACGCGCACGCGCTCACTAAACGTGTGCACACACACACACACACACACACACACACATATATGTACGATGGTACTACTCTTGGCGTGGCGCAGGTGTCGCCCAGCAATTAATTCCAAATGGAAAACTTTGTAATGTCAGCTCGACTGGCGACGGTTAGACGGCGGAGAGGTAAGCAATTAACGGACGATTGGATCTGCTTAACTCGTACCACCGACGCCAAGAGCAACCGAACTTACGTTCGTCGACGAGAAGAGAGAGAGAGAGAGAGAGGGAATAGAGACCGAGAGTGGTTAGGTAATGATTCAAACGTAGAAGTCTCTAGATTGATGCTGTGTTTCAAACAGAAGAAACAACCATTTCCTGATGGACCAACTATGTAGATCGTTATGGTTAGATTATATTTCATTGAATAAATTATAATATAAAATATATGATTGATTTAAATATTAGTTGTAAAGGAAAACAGAAATAGTGAATAAGGGTTAATGAAAAGTTAATTTAAATGATTCAAACGTAGGAGTTTCTAGATTGATACTGTGTTTCAAGCAGAAGAAACAATTATTTTCTGATAGACCAACTATGTAGACCGTTATGGTTAGATTATATTTCATTGAATAAATTATAATATAAAATATATGATTGATTTAAATATTAGTTCTAAAGGAAAACAGAAATAGTGAATAAGGGTTAATGAAAAGTTAATTCAAATGATTTAAACGTAGGAGTTTCTAGATTGATACTGTGTTTCAAATAGAAGAAACAATCATTCCCTGAATTATGTAGATCGTTATGGTTAGATTATAATATTTCATTGAATAAATTATAATGTAAAATATATGATTGATTTAGATCGTCTTTGTAAAAAGAAAGAAGAAATAGTGAATAAGGGTTAATGAAAAGTTAATTCAAACGTAAGAGTCTCTAGATTGATACTGTGTTTCAAATAGAAGAAACAATTATTTTCTGATGGACCAACTATGTAGATCGTTATGATTAGATTATAATATTTCATTGAATAAACTATAATATAAACTATATTCAAATTAAAGATAATTGATTTAGATCGTCTTTGTAAAAAGGAAAAAAAAATAGTGAATAGAAGTTAATACTTCTGATTAAAGTTGAAAATGATTGGTTTTATTTTCTTTTAGATCTTTCTTGTAAGAAAAAAAAAAGTGAAAAAAGAAAAAAAATAGTGAATAGTTTATTAATGAAAAGTTAATTCAAATAATTCTAACAGAAGAATCTATTAACTAATGTTGTGTTTGAAATAATAGAAACAACGATTTTCTAATAAATCGATAATGTTACATAGTGTAAGAAGTCTAAAATCTAAACTATGCTTCTAAATCTATATTTCAAATCAAAATTGAAAATAATTGGTTTTACTTTTTCCTTTTGATTGGTATTGTACAAAATAAAAGCGAAAAAAAAACAACAACGAAAAAAAGTTAGTAAAAGAGTTGATTGAAATGATTCGAACGTAGTAGTCTGTAAATTAATGCTGTGCTTCAAACGAAAAGAAACTTTTTCTTTCGGATCAACAGTAGATCGTTATCGTTGAATTTTTAAGCTATATTCCAACTCGTAATTGAAAATAATTGTATTTATTCTTGTCTCTTAATTATTTCTTGTTTTGTCAAGATAAAGAAAAGTAAAATAAGGATTAATAAAAGGGATTGATCGAAATGATTCAAAAACTAAAAATTTCAAATTGATAACAACTATTTCACATGATAGACCCAAAATGATTCCAATCGAATAGAAAATTAAATTTCATGATAAATGTAATGTAAAGAAAAAATTGATTAAACGATTTTATACTGTTGAATTATCAACTAAAAAAAAGAAAAAAAAAGAAAAAGAGTTCATTTATTCGTAATTTCCTAATAATATTTATTATAATGAAAAAAAGTCAAACATTACTCTTTTCTTTTTATTTTTTTTATTTTTTAAAATATCTTCAATTTTCCCTATAAATCTTATAATTTAGAAACACCATATTCTTTTTTCTCTCTCTCTCTCTCTCCCTCTTTCTCGATATATATATATATATATCATCTATATATATATATCATTATATATATTATATATATATATCATATATGTCATATATATATATACCTACATCAATATATATAATAGATATATATATAATATATAGGTAAGATATATAGATATAGGTATATAATCGTCAAAGAAGAAAGAAATAGAAAGAATCAACATAGATAACAAAAACTAGAGTATAGGCAAAGAGTATAGACATGGAAGAAAGAAGTGAAGAAGATCGATAAATCTTCCTACCAAGCAAGCGTGCAACCAACCACGAACCGATATCCATGTACGTTTCACACTTACCTATACTACTTCTATGACCGACCAAAAGAGAAAGAGAAAGAGAAAGCATGAGAACGAGTTGAGGAAGATTAACGATCCTCTCTCTCTCTCTCTCTCTCTTTCTCTTCCCCTCCCATCCTCTCTCTCACTCTTCCGATGTTCACAAAGCCTAAGAGCATCAAGAAACGAAAGCTATTTTCAAAGAAAAGGTAAAGTGGTCTTGGAATTGGTTTGTTTACTTTTTCTAAAGAGACAGACAGACAGACAGACAGACAGACAGACAGACAGATAGACAGATAGACAGACACAGAATGTATCAGACAAAGATAGAGTTCTTTTATTGAGTTCTGGACAACCGGAAATAGGTTCTTCCTTTTATAGTTGACGATCATGTGACATAGACCAAGGACAATGCTCGTTTCCTACTTCCTGTTAGAGCTTACAAAAGTTATTCTTCATTCTTCATTTTCTCTTTCTTTCTAAGGACAATCTCAATCAATCTCTCTCTCTCTCTCTCTTTTGGTTTGGTGATGAAGCATCGACCTATGCGTCCACGTGCTCGAAGCGAGAGAATGATGGATCGTTCGAGCCGACAACGTCGTCTCTAGACTCGACAAAACGTGCCGATCGAGTGAAGAGATGCTGTCGTCGAACACGGTTAGGTAGGAAGTGTCATGAGCTCCTTTAGCAGCTTGATAAACGTTCGTAATACCTAGTACGTGAATATTGCTCTATGTGTGTGTCTGTGTGTATGTGTATATGTACATATCTGTATGTGTGTATATATGTGTATGATGTTGGGTAGAGATTAATATTGAATTGTCGTATAGAAAGGTGTCATTTAAATTGTAAATTGTGATATTTATTCGAGAGTGATAAAGAGAGAAAGAGAATGATAGAGAGACAGAGACAGAGAGAGAGAGAGAGAGAGAGAGAGGAAATTGTTATATTTATTATTTATAAGATAGATGATGATATTTAGTATAATAGCGCATAATTGTTATTTTAATAATTAAGCAAGGATTAGCATTTGCTTGATTTATGATAGATTGGTTAATTTTAATTTTATACGTTTAATGATTCATTTGATAAGAATTCGATAATTATTACTTCGTAGATATTTTCTTTCTCTTTTTTAATTTCTTTTTTAATTGTTTTCTTTATCTTGTTACCTGTAATTAATCGATGGTAGATGAAAAATTTAAAATTAGACGAAATATTTTTATAACGATTTGATAAATCGATTGTAATATATATATTTTTTTTAATTTATTTATTTGGATACGTTGAGTATAAAAATGTTTTGATAATAATAAGAGTAAATTAATTATCAGTTAGACGACTCCCTCTATATCGTGTTTCATTCTTAATCAACAATTTTCTTTTATCCAACAATTAACGATCCATTGTTATCCAATAATTTTTGCATCGAGTAATATCTCTCACGTATTTGTTTATTCAAAGATTAGTATTTTATTTCGTTTTTATTTCTCTTAAAAATTAGATTCCTTTTTGCGTTAATTGATAATAAAAAAAAAATGTTATTACGTTTGAGTTCATATTATATTAATTATATATATTATATATTATATATTATTATTATTATATTGTATTATATTTAAATTTATATTTAATTTATATTTACAAACAAAGTCGTATTATTTTCGTAAGAACTTAGTTTAATTTCAATAGCAATGATTTAATGGAGAAAAAAAGGAAGACTCCTTCGAAATATAAAATCTTTTCGTTCAATGAAATGATCAGTCGACTTCTTAATAATAAAACGAGATTTGTACATCGATTGAAACGAAGCTTAAGAAATTGATGCTTTTCGAGCTTAATATTTCTTACAACGTGGTATACTTTAACGTGTATAAGTTCTGTTAATAAATATAAATCATAGAATTACTGAAAGATAGGAAAACTCTAATTAGGAGATACGTTCGATTACAAGGAAGTTTTAATGATAACGATGGTTTCATTTAGAATTAACGTGTCCCGAATTATTACGAAAAAGGAAGATGATCGATGTAATAACATTGAAAAATTTTATCGATATTTATAACAACCGATAGAAGATGATTAAATATTAAAATTTCTATTCTATTCAAAATTGTAAACCACTGTCTATTTTTAAATAATACTCGAATTATTCTTATATTTCTATTAATAATTTCTATTGACAATTTTCATAACGAATTTCAAATTAATTTAGAATTCAAATAAATTAATTAATCAATTGATTTGAATATTCGAAGTGAATAAAAAAAAAATAAATAAATAAACTGTAATATTGTAAATATTGATGGATTATAGTGAAAGAAAATGATCTTAAAAATAATCTTAAAATTAAATAATCTTAAAAAAAATATATATATATTTATTTATTTAAAGATATTTGAATTCGTTCGACTATAATCGATAGTAAAAATGTATGAAAATAATAAAAATTATTTAATGATTAAAATGTTACTTTTATAACAAAGTTACTTCGAAAAAAAAGAACAAATAAAATGACGAAACAATGGCGGAAAGTATTTTCAAAGATATTTCAAAATATTTAAATATGATATTAAAAGAACGACTACGCTACATACATACATACATACATACATACATACATACATACATACATACATACATACATACATTTTTATTATATATATTATATTATATATATTATATTCCTTCGTAAGCTAAATAACACATACTGAGAACCGCGACAAAGTATAGAAAAAAAAGAGAAAGAATAAGAATAAGAAAAACGAAGAAGAAAAAGAGAAAAAAGAAAGAAAAAAAGAAAGAAAGAAAGAAAGAGAGAGAGAGAGACAGATCGACAGAAAAGTGATAAGACAATTAGATAAAAGATCACGAAGAAAAAGAAGATGGACAAGAAGAAATAACGAGTTCTGTGAGGTAGAGGGAAACTTTTCTAAATGAGTAGCGAGACGTGAAAAGTATAGTGGTATATATAGGAGGGACGTGATCGAAGCTTGTATGTATATAGAAGAAGCTAGCTAGCTACTACTAGAAGAAGAGAACTTTTGAAGGATATTCACCGTCTTTCTCCAACAAAATCGACCATATACATATATTTCCTCCTTGGAAGATCTTACATCCTCCTACTCTGTCCACCTCTCCTCTCTCTCTCTCTCTCTCTCTCTATTCCTATTACTACCAACGTCGTTCTTTCGACGATCTCAAGCTGCCGTAGCTCAAGTTAAAACTTCGCTAACGAGGATGTAGCTAGTAAGGAGAAGCAGGTTTGAGAAGAAGGACAGGAAACGTGTGCTGTTCAATCTCCCTTCATTCTTTCTTTCTCTCTCTCACTCTCATTCTTTATCCATTCTTCTCTCTCTCTCTCTCTCTCTCTTTAATATGGCACTCCACTCGACTTTCTCTCTTTTAGGTTCAACAATTAGTGTCGTCGATCAAAAAGCTAAAACGCGCTGACGATCCTCCACCAGACGGTGTTGCTCGATCGATCAAAAAGTCTATACGCGCTTTAGAAAAGAACAATTCCTTTCGGAAAAACGAATGTAACGTCGAACGTTCGTTCTTACCTTCTATTCTTCTCTCTCTCTCTCTCTCTCTCTCTCTCTCTCTCTCTCTCTCTCTCATTTACACTTTTTTCCATCTCTTTCTTTCGTTCTCTCTCCACCCCTCTTCACCATCGACTTCCAACCTCTAACATGGCTTCCTCTTTCTTTTACTCCTATCCACTAGCTTCACACTTACGTCTCTATTCTTTTTTCCCTTCCTTCTCTTCAGATCGTTATCTCTTTTCTTTATTTTCTTTTTGTTCTTTTTTCTTTTCTTGTTCGCTTCCACCATATTCACACCACATTATTACCCCTTTACATTCATTCGTATATTAATATCATCATCCTCCCTCCCCTCCCCCACCCTTCTCCCGCCATTTTTCTCTCTTTCTTTTTTTCTTTCTTTTCACTTTTAATCTCACAAAAAAAAGAAGAAGAAGAAGAGAAACTATTTCCATCCTAGTCTCTCTTTACTCTTCTTAAACATTCTCATACTCTTTATTCGCTCATTCATCCTTCTCATTCTTTCTCTCTCGATCATTTCCCCTTCTCTTCTATCTTACCACGATTCTAATTCCCTCCGTCCAAATATTTTATTTTCATCTCTTGGTCATTCAATTTCTTTCAGTTTCTTTCATAATCATCATTCTCTTTCCCTCTCTTTCATTCATTCATACTCATTCTCTTTTTTTCGTATTCATTCTTCTTCTCTCTCTTTCTCTCTCTCTATCTCTTTCTATCTAATTCGTTCTCCTTCTCTCTCTCTCTCTCTCTCTCTCTCTCTTCATTCTCCCTCAATTCTTTCTTTCCTCGTTCCTCTTTCTCAAGCCTCTTCTCACCCATTCTCTTTCAGTTTCCATCATCTTTCCAACTTTCTTTCCCGTTTTCGGTCTCTAACATTTTCTTTCTTTCTTTCTTCTATTCTTTCATTCTTTCTTTCTCCAATATCAAGGACCAACCAAAATTCTTTCCACGTTCTCGGTTATTAACTCTATTATTCTCCGATATTTTTCTCCTGTGGCCCTCGGCACGTTCCTTACGGATGGACGATTTCGTTGAAAGCCGAAAGAGAAAGAGAATGAGAAAGAAAAGGAAGAAGTGGAGGAGATGGAGGTACTAGTGAGAGAAATAGAAAGAGATGAAGAAGAACAAGGAGAAACTGAAGAAGAAAAAGAAGAAAAAGGAGGAGGAGGAGGAGAAGGAGAAGGTGGAAATAAAACAGAGAAAAGGAAAGTTGCTGGCATGGCTGTTGGTGCTGTTGTGTCGTTACTACTAACACGAATGGATGTTAGAAAGAATCAGCAAAAGTGTTGGAAGGGTATGATCGAGTCGCACCAGTCGTTCGTCAATGTCCAAAGTGATGGTGGGAGAAATAGAAAGAGAAGGAAGAGGAAGATAGGAAGAGGGGAAAAATGGTGAAGCAAGTAGACGCGATCGTTTCGTTTTCTCGTTCGAAAGCTTGTCGTTGCTTGTCGAGAGATATAACACAACGGTGAACGAGTAACGAGTTAATAATCGGCATCTGTTGGCTAGGGGTCGGCTTTGTTGTTACCATTGAAACGAAGAGATAGAGATAGATAGATAGATAAAGAGAGAGAGAGAGAGAGAGAGGGAGATAGATGGATAGAAAGAGAAGGAATATGGAAAAGCAACGAGTGACAAATGGAACGTGAGAGCGATTATTAACGAGAGTCCTATACTTCAGCGACTCGTTAAAATGCGGAATAATAATAATAAAAAAAGGTTGAAAAGAAAGAAAGAAAAAAAAACAGAAAGTACAGCTGTTAGTGAAAGGGAGTAACAAACACGAATTTGTCTCTCTCTCTCTCTCTCTCTCTCTCTCTCTCTTTTTGTTTTCTTTTTCTTTTTTTCGCCTTTCTCTTTCTTTGATCGAAAATCAAAACATGGCGAATTACGCGATATTAATGTTTTTATTTCAGGTGGTATAAGAATAAAAGAAAGAGAAGAGAAGAGGAGTTGATGAAAAGAAAATTAAAGAGAGAGAGAGAGAGAGAGAGAGAGAGAGAGAGAAGTTGAGAAAGTATGCGACAAAGAATGAACGGGGTAGTATATAAAACGAATGAATGAATGAATAGATACGATGCTTAGTGAATGAATGAGAGAGTATGAGTAAATAGAAAGAGTGGGAATTGAAGAGAAAGAGAAGTATATACGCGGTGTGTAAGAAGATACAGAACAAGTAACAAAGAGAAAGAAAATATGCAAGAGAAGGAGAAAAAAAAATAATAATGATAATAATAATAAGTGTAAAAGACGGATAAGGATAATGAGTGAAATGAGAAAGGGTAAAGGAGGTAGAAATGGAGACGAAAAGAAAAAGAAATAAAGAAATGAAAGGAGAAGAAAATGAAATGAGAAAGAGTGAGAATGAATGAGAAATAACGAACGAGTAAGAAAGAAAGAGAGAAAGAGATAAAGAACGGAAAGATTTCTAAGTGTAGGAAATGCCGAATTACTTATCGATTCCGAGCATCGTTTCACGCGTACCCTCTCGTTTTCGCTAGGATCCGAGATAACGAGGAAGAACGAGGTATCTAGATGATAAGGATGAGAATGAGAAGGGTGAGAGACGCATATAGAGAAAGAAAGAGAGAGAGAGAGAGAAAAAGAGATAGGAATGAAGGATAGGGGTGGAACGAAACGGAACGCAACGACGTACGCTTTGCATTTTCGAACGATTTCGAAAGAGCAAGAGAGAAGGAGAGAGAAATAAAAACAGAGTCGAGATTGAGAGCGAGATAGAGGGAGGAATGGATATAGAGGGTAGTAGAAAGAGAAAAAGAGAGAAAAAGAGGGAAAGAGAAAGAGGGAGAAGGATGAGGCGACGAGACGCGAACAAGCGCAATTTTCTCGCCGACCTTGCTACGATGCGACTCGCATTTCGGTTCTCTTTGTGTATAACCTTTGTGTGTGTGTGTGTGTGTGTGGAAGGGTATGTGTGTACGCGTTCGAGAGTAACTTCAATCTATTTCACGATAGAGTGGAAATAGTCGCCGATGTGCTAGTGGGTGACGGGGTGGTAGTTGGTCGAAACGAAAGGACGTTTAAAAGTTCTGAATGGTTAGATAAATTCAAATTCTTTTATTTATTATATAATGTTTGGTAGATTGTAATTTGGAGTTTGTAA
>NC_066598.1:4002500-4030000 GCF_905475345.1 Vespula vulgaris | reverse complement strand
TCTTGTATAGGTACATATGTATAATAAATAATGCATAAACACACACACACGCACAAATATATATATATATATAATATTATTATATAAAAAAATATATAAATATATTACACATATATCCATACACATACATATATATATTATTATTATTATTATTATTATAATATATTATTATATATATACAATAATAATAATAATAATAATAATAATAAATTATTATTACAATGTGAAACAAATATTGTTTCTATTGTTTTCGATAAGATTTGAATTCTTTTATCTAATTCACGCAATGCTAATCAACAACGTCGAGATTAGTTTCGAAAGGTATCAGTGATAGCGTTGGTGGTGGTAACTTTGCGTGTGAAACTAACTTTGAAACTACATGATTCCGTTAAATGCGATAATTAATTGCAAGAACGTTTATGAAGGTGTAAATACGAAATATTCCTTTGAGAAATCCTTCCTCTTCTTCTTGCATTGTTTCTGATTAGATAGTTTGAAAATATTTTGAAAATACTAGATATTTATTTATTTATTTATTTATTTATTTATAAATTGTTTTTTTATCTTTATATCAGATCTTCATAATTATTATTACCTATTCTCTATTTAATAATGTTTTGTTATATAATATATATATATATAGTACATATAATATATAAAAAATAGGATATAATATATGTAATAAATAATATATATATATATATATAATATATATAATATAATATATTTGTATATACACATAATCTTAAAAATATTAAAAAGTTATAGAAATTCATATTTATCTCTTTTAACATTATTAAATTATCATCACAATTATTTTGCTACAAAAATCTAATCTTACATTTGTAAATCTAATCATAAATTTAGATATCAAAATCTACATATAGAAATATCTAAAAAAAAATCTCATAAAATAGTATTAACGTTTCTTCGTAGTATAATATTATTCATCTAATATTATGTGTAACATTCTTTTGTATTTATATTAAACAATATTACTTATTTATTATAAAAGAAACTAATAAACATTAATACGATTTTATCAAACTTTTTAAATAATAAAATCTAAATGTACAATTCTTTTATATATCTTATATAAAAAGAAACATTATTTTATATCGTAGACTACGTTTAAGTTAATATAAATATTAACAAAAATTTCTATCGCGTAAAATAAGTATGTCAAGATAATTGTTAAAGAAAAAAAAAAAAAAAATCTAAGAGAATAAATTAATCGAGTGTTTATTTCGTTGGCATTTTCTATAAGTGTCTCATTTAATCTCTCTCTCTCTCTCTCTTTTTCTATTAGAATTTCAAATATTAACTCTTCGATAGAAACGTCATGGAATTTAATTTCTTTCGTCTTTCTCTCTCTCTCTCTTTCTCTTTTTTTTTCTTTTCTTTTCAAACGTTATTGACCTACTCGTGTCGCAAAGAATCGACATCTTTTCGATTAACTTCGACCCGATAAATAGGTCAATAATAATATAGGAATAATCTAAAGATCGTATCGTCCGTTTGATTAGGTGTTAGAAAATGTCATTAGCAGTCATATTTATTCATCCAGAGAGGATTATGTTTGCTATGTATACTCGCTTCGTGAATACGAACGACCGATCGAAAGCTTCTTTTCCACTCGACGATCTTTATTCGATTAAAATTTATTCGAAATGTAATACACGAATTTACCTTCGACTGTAAATAATTTTTATCTTTTTCGAGATTTGAAGGAAAGGACGTATTAAAAAAAAAGAAAAAGAAAAGAAACAGGAATTAATTGATAAATATTGATTGAAATGTAAACGACGCACCATATTTTTCTTTTTACATATTTAATAAACATCGTCTCGTTTAATTTGTTATAACAAAAATTTGCATTTCGTTACTTTATTATTTTTTCATAGTATAATATTATTTTAATTTCATTTAATAATAATTAATTGATCCTCATTTACTTCTTTTCTTCTTCTCCTTTGTTTTTCTTTTTTTCAATTGCAATCGTTCGATAAACCAAGTTTTTTTAACGCATTATTCGTAGCGAAATATTTTATAATAGATTTTTCTAAGTTATGATATTCGTATAGGAAATAAAAATTATTTCATTTTCGTATGAACACGTTATACTTTCATAATACTTTTTGCGAATATTATATCGTTTATTTCTTTTCTTTTTTTTTGTTTTTTGTTTTTTAAGGATATCAATTACTGAAGTATTATTATCGCAGATATAAATAAATTCGATAAAAATAAATAAGCTTTGAATTTCGATTTAGTTAATACGTAAACGTAATTTACCGTGTGTGATAATATTTATAAGATAACACAATTTTTCGATCATTAAGAATATCGATTTGATTTTTTTCTCTATGGAAAAGAAACGATTTCTTATTTTCTTTTTATTTTATTTTATTTTTTTTCTATTTTTCTAACACATTTAAAAGTATGAAAAAATTGTATTATTAAAGTACAATATTATTTTTAATATATATATATATTACATATGAAAAAAAAGATCAAATAAAAAATATTAATAATAATACAATGATATAAATAAAGACGTAATGAAAATATTTACTCGATAAATAATACATTAAATAATTAGTAAAAAATCGTAATTATTTTGTTGTTCTTTTTTTTCATTTATATATATAAAAGAAAAAAAAAAGGAGAGAAAAAAAGATTAATTTCTTCAAACGACTCTTCTTAACAACATATAAATATTTATTAATATACAATTATTAACAACACAAATATACAATCCGTAATTTCAGAATCATTCCTTACACTCTTCACTTCTACATTAACACAGTAAGTAGTATTACGATAAAAATACGGAAACAAGAGTTGAAAAAATCTGACGTAAAAAACTGTTTTGTTCAATCGAGTCTGTCAAAGACGAAGAAAGAAGAATCGGTAGATCCGACGTTCGGTTCTTTCGATAAAACTGACGTTGTCTTTCACCTTTCCTTTTTCCGGATGCAAAAGAATTTGACGACTACGACGACTACGACAACGACTAAGAAGAAGAAGAAGAAGAAACGAAAACAAAGAATGCATCGACGTCTGTCGGAATTCGCTTGGATTTCGAAGCTTGTCACTTTATTTCTCCATCTTTTTTTTTTTTTTGCTCTTTTTCAATGACATCAGTCGAGAAGAGATCGATCAAACACATCCAAGCAACGTTATGCGATATAAATGGCGATATCAAAGTAGAAAAATCAGCTTCTTCTTCTTCTTCTTCTTCTTCTTCTTCTTTTTCTTTCTTTATTTCTTCCTTTTTTTTTTCTTTTTCTCACGAGTTTCTTTGTCCTCCATTCAAGGAGATGTTAGAAACATCGTCGGCATCGTTCGAGCTTGGCCGCCATTGTGGACTGCTCGGAGAATTGCCAATTGTTGTATTTTCGAGGCGTCATCGCGTTCCTTTCGCGTTATTCCCCCATTCTCGATCTTTTCTTTTCATCCCTCTTACTATTCTTTTCGATGTGAAGGAAAGAGAGAGAGAGAGAGAAAGAGAAAAAGAGAGAGAGCTAGCTTTCTCTTTCTTTCTGTCGTCTTTATTCCCTTCGAGAAAAGGCTTCGTCATTCTTTCACACCACCAAACGTTGTCGTCGTCGTCGTCGTCATCGTCGTCGTCGTCGACGTCGTCGACGTCGTCGTCTGGAAAGTAAAGACTATCCTTTCTACTCATTTCATGAGAAATAGATCACTTCTTCGAACGACTTCCTTCATTTTCTTTACGATCTTTTATAATCTGATTCTTTATTCGTTTGTTACTTTTCGTATTGTAAACAAATGTTTGGAATACAAATCTTTTAGACTTTCTAAGTATGGTGGGTGAATGTTATATATGTATTATTATATATGTATCTTTTATATATGTATATATATATATATATATAGAGGTATCAAAATAGAAAAATCAAGCTTCTTCTTCTTCTTCTTCTTCTTCTTCTTCTTCTTCTTCCTTTTCTAATTCGGATAAAAGTTTCTAGATTTTCTGAACGTATTAGTGAGTTTTATAAATGTATTATTGTTATAATAGGATATTTGTTATAATAGAATGCAATTTGATTATTTATTATTATTATTATTATTTTTTTTTATTTTATAAGCGAAAGTTTTAAATCAAAGTTTGTAGATTTTTTTAAATAGTGGAAAATATTATACATATTATTATTATTATTATTGTTATTACAATTATACATTCTATTATAATAAACTTATTTATTTTCTTTTCGTTTTATAAATAAATGTTTCAAGTAAAAGTTTCTAGATTTTCTGAGTGTATAAGTGAGTGAATTTTATACATGTGTTATTGTTATAACAGAATATTTGTTATAATAGAATGCAATTTGATTATTTATTATTACTATTTTTTTTTTTATTTTATAAGCGAAAGTTTTAAATCAAAGTTTGTAGAATTTTTAAATAAGGGAAAATATTATATATATATTATTATTATTATAATTACAATTCTATTATAATAAACAATCTGAATCATTATTCATTATTTTTTTTTCGTTTTATAAATAAATGTTTCAAATAAAAGTTTCTAAATTTTCTGGATGTATAAGTGAGTGAATGTTGTATATGTATTATGAATATTTATTATACTAGAATGCGTTACGGTAAATGCAATTTAATTATTTATTATTATTTTCTTTTTATTTTATAAACAAATGTCTCGAATAAAATTTTTTACATTTTTAGTTGAATAAAATGTTATATACGTTTGTTACAACTATTTATTATACTAGAATGCGTTACTGTATAAATGCAATTTGATTATTTATTATTATTTTCTTTTTATTTTATAAACAAATGTCTCGAATAAAATTTTTTAAATTTTTAGCTAAATAAAATGTTATATACGTTTGTTACAACTATTTATTATACTAGAATGCGTTACTGTATAAATGCAATTTGATTATTTATTATTATTTTCTTTTTATTTTATAAACGAATGTTTTGAATAAAATTTTTAAATTTTTCAAACGGGGAAATGTTACATATATATTATTATAACTATTCATTATATCATAATAAATAATCTGAATCTTTATTCGTTATTTTTTTTTTTTTATATGTATATAAACGATCTAAATCTTGATTCATTATTTTTTAAATAAAAATTTTTAGATTTTTATCTAAGAAAATTTGTAATACTTAATATCTTATAAATAATTTCTTAAATTTCCTATCGAAAATCTAACAAATTTCATTTAAAATAATTCTTAATAAAATCAATAAGCCCTAGAATATCTTCCCATATCGTTTCAAATGAATAATATATTGTGTATATATATAAATTATTATTGATACAATTAAATGTTTTTTATAAGATATATTATAAGATATCTTATAATATTCAAATGAATATAGTTTTTAACGATATTATATTCGATATTTTAGATAATTCATTAAATTTCGATGTAGTTGTGATTATATTTAAAAAGTAAATGTTTCCAAATAATACATTTTAACGCGAGAGTATACTCTCATGCAATAAGAGAATAAATGGATGATTTGTTTCGTATTTCAACGAAGGCATTATATCACTTATTAATTATTTATAATATTGACTCATTTATTTATTCAAAGCTCTTTGTAATCATCTGTATCATATTATTTTATTTATTTCAAAGTTTATACATTGACTACTTGGCCATTAGCAATGAAAAGTATACCTTATGGAATATATATATATATATTTCCAAATTTGAAAATAAAATATATAACGAATGTAAATAATACTGTACAGTATATATTATTATGGAGATTAAATTCTCTGACCAATTTCAATTCATTTATTTCGTGGTTATTGGAGATATTTGTGTATCATTCCAAACATAAAAATAACTTCCGTATTAACTCCATACTGATCCTTTCAAACATAAATTAATCAAGATCAAATAATTATATAAATAAAAATAATTAATGAATCCAATTTTCATTTAACTTTCTTAATATAAACAACAACACTTTCATGAAAAATAATTAATTAATTAAACCAACTAAATACGCGTAGTATTCTTTCCTTTAAACTTCTTACAGTCAGATCGTTGAAAATTTATTCACGAGATACAACATATTTATTACCAATATTTTCTATACTTTTTCACATCCTTGATAAAACAACAACAATTCTCGTAATCGTCTAATCGTCGATTATTTTTATCCTAACAAATATAAATCTTTAATCAAAGAAAAAAAATGTTTAATCCGATCGCGTTAGAATCTTTCTTAAACGAAGCAAGATGAAAACGAGGACGAAAAAAAAGAAAAGGAAAACAAAAATGAAGAATAAACAAAGAAAAGAGAAAAAGAAAGGGAAAAAAAAAGGACACCGAAGATCGACTCGACGTGAAAGGTGAAAAAGGAAAATCAAGAGAGAGGATCGTTGACATCCTCTCGAAACGAACTGCCAAAGAAATTGATTTGTTATTCAAATGTTGCTTACTCGTGAAGCACGTAGCTAGTCCAAGAAGAAAGACCGACCGGGTCAGAAGAGAACGAGGATGGTATTACTTGATTAAGTTAATGGACCGAGACGTGGATCACCTATTTGTATGGAAATTTCCTTCTCTGTATCCTATACAAAATAAGCGATACCTATACTCCCTCTTTCTCCCTCTCCCACCCTTCTCTTATTCCACCCTCTCACCCTACATACATCTATAGTCTCACTTGTGTTCTGGATTATCCAATAATCTCGTTAACAAGGGAATAAGAAATATGATGAAATTTGTAAACTTGAAAACTGTAATCGTACTTATTTTGATACAAACTATCTCTATCAATCGAATCATTATATTCGTCGTTATTAAGAAATTTCTTTCCTTGTTAAAATATGAACGCTTCTCGTTGTATATTCTATTTAAAAAAAAAAGGTCATCTTTATGTATCGTTATATATTTCTTTTCTTTCCTTTTCTTCATTCGTATCGTTTAGAATTTTTTTTTTTTTTTCCATAAAAATCGATAAACAATAAAGCATTAAACGAATTAAACGAACGAATGTTCGTTGGTTCGAATTGATCTTTAATCGAACGTGAATATGCCTATCTAAGAAGTTTTCTGTTTTTTTTTTTTTTTTTTTTTAAAGGGGTAATTATTGTGATGATATATTTAAAAGTGTAATTATTTCAAATGTTATTTCGAAAAGAGTAGAACGAAAAGAAAATGGAGTAAGGAAGAAAATTATTCTTATTGAATTACGTACTATATAAATTATGATTAATTATTACGAAAAGGAAATTAAAAAAAAAAATTGACACTTCAACGAAAGCCCGTTTTCAACGCAGATATTTTATTTAATACGAAAATAAAAAAGAAAAAAAAAACAAGAAGAAGAAAAAAACAATCGTCAAAATTAATCGATTTATAAATGGAAATTATTAAGTACGTTATTAATTAATATATCGTTGATAATACATTGAATTAATTAACGACGTATTAAAAATTATTTTCATTAATACGAGATTGAGATATTGAAATTTTCTAATTTTTAAGACGATATTATGTGAAAATTAATTCTAATCAATCTAATCTTTATGATATATATATATATATATATATATATATATATATTTATATTTATGTTTACATACGCAATTATGTTAAATATATTGAATTAATTAACGACGTATTAAATTAAATTGAATTAATAATATTATGTGGGAATCAATTCTAATATATTATATAATAATAATATATAATATATATATATAATATAATATAATAACAATATTATATAATACTAATATATATACATATATATGTATGCAATTATGCTAAATTATTCTTTGGAGAAGTAAGACACCGGATATATGTATACAATAAGAGAAGATTAGCCATGCAGGATGAAAACGAAGTAATTAAGTTTAATTCCTTCGAGAATATCGAAGATACGTTCTCTCCAAAACACATCCACCACCCTCTATCACCACCCTCAACCCTTATCTCCCGCTAAAATAGATTATATTTAAGCATACAGTGGGCAACTGTCTTGATTTTCTTATGATCCCTTTGGGAATAGGAAGCAAGCTAAGAACATGATTTCCAAGTATAATCTTTATACCAAATGAATGACAATATTTGCTGATATATATATACATATATATATATATATATATATATATATATATATATATATATATATATGAAATAAAATAATAATGTATAGGAATAGAAATAAACGATAAAGATAAATACAATATATTATTAAATCTTAACGAAATGTAATAAGTATACGATGAAAGTAAATATTACTATTTGTATAAATTATTCTTATAAATAGGTAAATAAATAGATAGATATATAAAGTTCACATAACTCAACTTATATAGTTCTAACTTTAAATATTATAATTATAATTCTAACTTTAATCGGCGTCGATTCGTCGTTGAATGCGTGTCAAATAAAAATAAGAAAAAAAAAAATAAATAAATAAATAAATGAAAAAGAAAGAAAGAAGAAAAAGATCTTTTTTCACTCAATTAAAACTCCATTTCGAAAGTCAATTCGAACGAGATCAATTTTCCAAATCTCTTTCTTATCGCATGAAATTCATTTCAATTTTATTCCTTTCAAGACGAACCCTCCTTTATACGTTAGAATATATTTGTCAAGTCGAATATATCAGACAATAATTTCTTTTTCCTTTTCTTTCTTATTTTATTTCAATTCGAAACGCCCCTTCGAAAAAATTAATTAAACGAAACGAAAGAAAGAAGAGAGAAAACCAAACGAAAAATGAATTTTTTTTACGGAGCCTGAAAAAAAGCGTCGATAGTTCTTTTTTTCTTTTAGTTTAGAACATTTAAATTTTAAAGGACGATCGAAGCTTTCTTCCCTCGGGTAATTGTATTTTTTACGTCCTTGAAAAAGTGAGAGACCAGGAAAAGTAGCATCCAAGCTCGTCGTCCTTAAACTACAACATACTACTTCTTCATCATATCAAAATAAATCTAATCTAATAGACTCTAAACAATTTCATACCCTTTAAATCCAACCCTTTACTCGTATCTTTTATCTTACTTTATTTCTATCTCTCTCTTGCTTCCTTCCTCTTACAAAAAATTGCTTCGTTTTTCTTACTTTGCAATTTTGCAAAATTTACTCATTTTCTCTCTCTCTCTCTCTCTCTCTCTCTCTCTTGCTCTCTTAGCGATTATTGTTAACTAATCTACATGTCTCGTTTTTTTTTTATTCTTTCTTTTTGTTAAATGAAATATTTCTGACCTATATTTCCTATCGGTTTTTTTTTTTTCGTTCGTTCGTTCTTTTCTTTTCGTCTCTTTATTCTATTTTCATTTTTTATTATCTCTTTCTTTTTCTTTTCTTTTTTTTTTTTTATTTTTAGAACATCTAATGGAAAAGATTTCGAGAGAAACGGAAACGATAAACTTTTCGATTGGTCCATATGTATTCAGTACTTCGATGAAGAACTTTTCAAGAAGTTAAGAACAAGATTTGTGTGTGTGTGTATGTGTGTAGTATGTGCTACGTTTAAGAGTTTCTTGTTTGATGGGGAAAAGAAATTCGCAAGAAATTTTTATCATTTTCGGACAATTTTGTTTCCTCGAATCAATATTGTCTTCAAAATTATAAGTTAAATAAAATGAATTTTATTCAAGTTTTCAATATCTTTTCTTGATATTGAAATACTATTAATATAAATAAATAATAAAAGTTTTTCATATTTTAAATAATATCGATAGTTCGATCAATAGCTCATTATCACGTTTAATTTAAGTTTAATTCAAGTCGTATTAATTTTTTAATTGAGTTCGTTCATTCATCGAGATAAATGAAAATTAAACAAAGATTTAATTTAACAAACAGGCAGTTATTATTATCATTACTATTTATAATAATTTAATTGTATTAGAAATTATGTGTGAAAATCAAAAGAAAATCTGAAATTCTACAAATCCGAATCGTTTACACTCTTTCGATGAATTGTTAATTATTTTTATTTGAATTTTTTTTTTTTTATATTCTCCATTGCGATACTATTTTAAACAAATTTCGTAGCATGAGTAATTAATAATAAAATAACTTTTATTATTAGATTAAATAATCAAAGATTTGTGTAAGCTTTTATAATAAACAACCTGTATAAGATAAAAACTAATTACTTTTTTTTTTTTTTTTTACTAATACTATCTAATCGTAAGTTGTTTCTTTCCTTATCTAAATTAATTTCGAATTTACAAAAATTATTCAACATTATCAACAAAACGTTCCTTTTCTTTTTTTTAATCGATCTAATTTTCTTATTTCCTTATATATTTGTACTTTTTATATACATACATACTTGTACATATATGTCGCCATAAAAAAAAAAAATATATATATATATACATTATAAATAACAAATATTAAAAAAATATATTAAATAAGACAGACAATTAAAAAAATAAATTATCCTTCACATTTCTTCTTTTTGTTACAATATTTCATTAATATTCATCGATTAATTACTAATATCATGTATATAATATAATTAATAAAAAGTACGTAGCAATAAGTGTACAAAAGAAAAAAAAAATGAAAACAGAACAATAAAAGATAGGGATAAAGATAGTATAAGGAATCCTTCTCGATAGTCTATCGTTGTTAAATAATAATTGGGCTTTTAGCTTTCAGATGTGAAATAGTTGCGAAGTCATTAGCTCAAAGGCAAGGATGGCGCATTTAATAATCGTTAAAGTTCGTTGCTCGTTTAAAGTCACGCTCCATTGTTATATGAGTTTCGCCGACGATAATTTACTGGCGACATACATGTTCTGTATATACTACGTACATATTGTATATAGAGAAAGAAAGAGAGAGACAAAGAGAGAGAGAGAGAGAGAGAGAGAGAGAGAGAGAGAAAGAGAGAGAGATAAATAGATGGTTAGATAGATGAATAGACAGAGAGTAAGTATTTGCATACACACGAGTGTTTCGTTAAATTCGGGAATAACGAGTCCGTCAAATACTAGATTGAAAATAAAGAAAAAGAAAGAAAAATAAAAAATATAAAAAAGTAAAAAAGAGAAGTATGTATAAAAAGAAAAAAGAATAAAAATAAAAAGTGGAGGAGAAAAAGAAAGTTCCTAGGGAAACGTAAAAATTGTCTAGACAGTTTCGTTGATTTATTCCTATCGTTCGTGTCATTCCAAACACACACACACACACACACTCATACACTCATACAGTCATAGAGTAACATACACGGAGCATCGAATTTTCGAGAGCCCGAATTTACCATAAAATTGGTTGTACCGGATTTCTGAATGGTACTCTTCATTAACGATGCCAGACGTAACGTTGAAAAAAAAATAAAAAAAAAAGAAAAAATAAAAAAAAAAAGAAAAAGGAAATCGCAAAAAAAAAAAAAATAAAAAGAGTAATACGTAGGTATATCGTTAAATAAAATACGAATCGTAATCGAGTTAGAATTAATATATTACGAATGAACGAACGAATTGCAGTCTCACCAAGTCAATAAAAATTATAACGTGAAAGATTTCTATAAATATCAAGATCAAATCAAGATTTGATAACAGCTTCTTTTCTTTTCTTATTCTTTTTTTTTTTTTAATCTTTCATTCATAAATGAGACGAGCAAGATGTAATCGATCCAAAGTTAACTTTTCGTCGATCTGTTTTGATTTCTTCTTCTCTTTTTTTTTTAAATGATCCATTTGGTCGTTGTCCGAATTTTTTGTATTTGGTTTTTTCGTTCTTTTTTTTTTTTTTTTTTTTTGATAAAAAAATCACGTTCGTCGTTATAATATTGTAATACACGACGGATTAATATTTATATAATATTACGTTTTCTCTCTCTCTCTCTCTCTCTCTCTCTCTCTCTCTCTCTCTCTCTCTCTCTCTACGATCTCAATTTAAAATTCCGATAAGCGTATATTGTCCGCTCATTTTATTAAACCTTTCGTGGACTTTCTTTTTTCTTTTCTTTTGTTATGTTTCTTTTTTCGTCTTGCGATCCATTGCATCTTTGCGTACCGATCGGAAACTTATTGTTAGTTAAGCAGAATTTAATAAGATTGTAGAGAATAGGAATTAAACGAAAAAAAAAAAAAAAACAGAAAAGAAAGAAGTGAAAAAGAAGTAAACGTCTTTTGCATATCAACATCGCATTTTTTTTTTTCTCTGGAAACATTTTGTATAATAGTATTATTACAGACAATGAAGAATACATACGGAGTGATAAGAATTAATTAATGAGATCGTTTACGGTATAATTGAAATAATAAATAATTTACAAATAATAATAATGATAATGATAATACTGCAGTAAGGAATAAGAAGTAAAATAAAATTTTTCAGAAAATAAATAAATAAATAAATAAATAAATAAATAATGAGATAATTTTAGAAACTGAATAAATAACAAATGGATAAATAAATAAATATAAAACGTAGAATCGAACGAAATTGCAAATAAGATCGCATTAACATTTGAAAAGAAACAATGACACATAAAAATGGATTCGTTTGAAAGTAAGTATCATCTTTTCAGTATCCATCGTCGTAACAAACTATCGAATTGGAAAAAGAACATCCTGTATATTATTACGAACGATTTAACGATCAGAAAGATCCTTCGTAATAAATAACGTCTCCGATAGGAAGAAATAACGAAGAAAAAAAAAAAAAGAAAAAGAAGAAGAAAAAGAAAAAGAAAAAGAAACCTTACGTTTCATAATTTCAGAAGATGGAAATGTAGTAATTTTCAATCTAAAAAATGAGACATTATTCGTTTTATTATTATTCTCTTACAAAACACACACACACACACACACACACACAGACATATATATAAACACAGATAAACTCGATAAACGTAAAGTGGCATTTCGCTAATAGTAGACTAGTAATAGACAAACAAAGAGAAACAGACAAACAGACAGACAGACAGACAGACAGACAGACAGACAGACAGACAGACAGACAGATAGACAGACACACATGTTTCAAAGATAGAGACGAACTACGAAAGGGAAAGAGAAAGAGAATGCCCTCTGAAAGCCCTAAAGGCTGAGTCAAACAGAGAGAAAGAGAGAAAGAGAACGATAGAGAGATACATAGATAGATAGATAGAGATAGATAGATAGAGAGAGAGAAACAGTGAGCTGTCCAGTTCGTTCGTGGTTCTCCGTGAAATGTGGAACAACATCGCATCGGGAATTGCCCTCTATGTTGAAACTTTTTGCGGTAGGATTCGCAACTATTTCCTCTTACTACCCCACCAGTTCAAAGCTACCCCTTGAACACCCTCCTATCTCCTACCTTCTACTCTTAACCCCCTACTACCGGTCTCATTCACTTTTCGTTGTGCCTCGTATAAACGTGTCGAAGTATCTATTCGGAGGTTTCTAAAGAGAGAAAGAGAGAGAGAGAGAGAAAGAGAAAGAGAGAGAGAGAGAGAGAGAGAGAGAGAGAGAAAATAGCAATGCAGGAACGTACATTCGAACTTTTCCAAAAGCGTGTAGAAAGCAAGTACATCGAATCCGTGCGAACTTTGTTGTTCCTAGTCGTCGACTTTCTCTAGCCCTTAGACTCTATCGCTATCCCTCTTTCTACCCTTTCTCGTTGAAAAAGAAGGTTTGTATATGTGTGTGAGAAAAAGAGAGAAAAAGAGAAAGAAAGAGAAAGAGAGAGAGAGAGAGAGGAGTAGAATGAGAACGTTTTGAAAGTGTTTCTGTCTATTCTCTATATATATATATCTCTCTCTCTTTCTATCTCATTCTTTCTGCCTGTCTGTCTGTCTTTTTCTCTTTCTCTTTCTCTTTCTCTCTCTCTCTCTCTTTATTTGGTTCTCTCTCTGTCTTTCTCTATATCGTGTCAGACTACGATATATGTACAGATATATGTATATCGAGAGAAATTGGCAGGTTCGCGCATGAAAGAGCGTGAATTCGTGCTATTTCCAGTTTCCAATAGTAACCGATAAAGTACGATGAACTCTTTATCTAAATACGTATCGTGTATAACGATTGGCGATAAAAACGATGATACTCTTCGTTCAATGGAATACAAGTTTCGTTTAGGGTGCGAAAATAGATACCGGCTCGAAATTTTCTCTTTTTCTTTTATGGATTTTTCTTTTTTTTTTTTTTGTTTTCTTGTTTTTCTTTCTTTTTCTTTCTCTTTTTTTTTTGATGGTAGAAGTTGTACCTTGTATGGGGAATATGTAAAGTTTGGTTTAATGAAAAGAAAAAGAAAAAAAAAAAAAATAGTAAATAAATAGAAAAATGAAAAGGAAAGATAAAAAAGGATCGACGGCTTCGAATTTTTTTTCTACTTTATCGCTTTTTCATTGATTCAAAAGAGTGATGCAGAGTGAGAAGGACGAATGTGATAAAAATCAGCTGGGTATTTCAATTGATTCATTTGTTTGTTTGTTTGTTTGTTTGTTTGTTTGTTTATTTGTTTGTTTGTTTGTTTGTTCGGAGAGAAATTTAATTTGCCGATGTATACTTTTAAATAAGTAGATACGTAACATCGTATGACTCGGAAATAAAGTTAATGAAAACTAGAAAAACTTTGTTGATTTAATCCGAAAAATATTTAATTTTTATGTTATTGCTAATTAAGTGTGATAATCTGAAAAACAAATAAGTCCACGCGACTGCTAATTAAGTGATAATCCGAAATAATACGGAATTTTATAAGATTTCTAATTAAGCGATAATCTGAAAGGGAGATAAGTTTACGTGACTGTTAATTAAGCGATAATATGAATAAAAAGAAAAAGTAACTATTTTTTTCTTTTTACGTGTTAATTATTACGTTAATCTAATAAATCTTTTTTTCGAAAATTGACATTTTTTTCTTTTTAATTTTTCATTCTACTCTTTATAATTCTTGTTTCATCAATTGTTGGTGTATCATTCGACAGATAATATCGATTAATAATATCGATATATAAATTTTTTTTTCAAAGATTCATATATATATATATATATATATATATATATATATATATATATATATATCTTCATATTTTTATCAATCGATTAATAGTATATTAATATTTCTATTTAATAACATATTATTTCATAACAAACGTTCAAATTTAATTAAAACGTTGAATTCTATTTCATACTATTTCATTTTTGAAAATTATTATTTAAAAAAATAAAATATACTATATACTATGTACTATATTATTTTTTTTTAATTTCACTAAAATATTTCATTCTATTTTATTCTATTTTATACACACACACACATATATATATATCAAATTAAATATAAATATTTGTAACATGTCACAATATACGTAAATCATATATATTCGATTAATGAAACATTTAAACCTATCGAACTAATTAATTCCTTTAAAAAAAATAAAAAGACTAAAAAAAAAGAAAAAGAAAACAAAAAAAAAACAATCTTCGATCGATCTTTTTTTATTTACTTATATCATTAAATAATCTGATATATCGCTTAATGGTCAATAATATTACGTTTATCATTCTCTATCTTATTTTATTTAAATACAAAGAAAGAGATAGGAAACGTACTCAGTCTCTTCTTCTCAAGCTGCTTATATCCAGTGAGAGATACACGATACACGGTATATAATTCGGAATTGTTTGTCCAACTGCTAACTAGTTTTCTGAACAGACTGTTGTTGGCACGATGGTGAATTAGTAGGATAGTCAAAAGGAATTAACTTGCAACTATAACAACATGGCTTTTCCATGAGAGAGTACCTCAATCCTTCGACTTTCTATTTTATTTCTTCCATATTTCGCATTTTCGTCGTTCCATTTAATTAAGTATTATATTAAGCTCAACAATAAAAATCTAAAACAATCTAAAACGAATGGTATATGGAATAATAATAATAATAATAATAATAATAATAATAATAATAATAATAATAATAATAATAATAATAATAAGGAATCAAATTCAAATCGTTATCAAGAAAATCTCGTATCAACAAAAATATAAAATATTTCGATATATTGGAATAAACGAGTATTAATTGATTAATTGACGAATGATCTTGATCTAATTCAATATATGTTATATGGGATTTATAATTAATGAGAATTGTGTTATTTATTGGGTTAATATTTGTAAACGATTGAATAGTATTTGATAAATATGTTAATTATTGATAGTTAATTATTTATACCGAACAAATATATTCGTTTGTGTGTTGTGTGATTGTGTATGTATACTACACTATATATATATACACATAATAAGAGGACTTTACACTTAATTATTTATGCACACACATACACACACATAACACTATACTACACAGTATAGTATATATTAACTGTACTATATAATATATCATAGTATATATATATTTATTGAATCAGTATTTTTAAGTATAATATTTAAACAGAATTTAATACGAAGACTCTAGATACTTAATTATTATTATATATATATATTTAATTAATTTATTTAATATATAATTAATTATATATATTCATATAAATTATATATATATATATATATACACATACATGCATACACACACACACTCTACAATAACCATCCATTTCACAAAATCCTTACTATCCAACAAATCAAAATACCTTACCTACAAAATCCAAAAATCCCAAACGAAACACGAATTAACATAAACACAATGTATACATCGACTAAAATCAATCCTAAACTTTCCAAGACGATCTTTAAAAATGTATGATAAAACGATCAAAAAAAAAAATGAAAAAGAAAAACAAAAAGAAACAGAAAAAGAACTTGGAAGTATCGTTCGAAAGGTGTCCAGCAAAGGAAATCGATCGTTGTAATCCAGTTTTGAAATCATACAGACACCAAGAGGACGCAACCACAAACGACGGTTCATATCGGTTGTCGCAGGACAATTGAATGTCGATTTCCCGGCGGGACAATCGGCGATTCCATCGAATCGTAATACCATACCTAGTGTATACACGATGTACATCCTGTACACTAGCAGACTGAGTGTGCTCTCGGAGGTGGATATCAACGGTGCTAACGCGTCACAGGATGAATCACCGTCGCTGAACTACACATTTGCGAGATTTCAATCTCTGACTCCGGATACTGCTGTTAGTCGTAGTAGTACGGAATACGACGAGTCTCATTGGTGAACCCGATCAGACAATTCTGCGATCGATCCTATTCGAAAATATTTCTTCGATTTATTACCAAAGAGAATCTTCGATTTATTAACTATATTACGGGACTTAATAGTTAATTTTTTATTCTTTTACTTTTTTTATCCTTTTTTCTTTTTTTTTTTTTTTTCTTTTCTTTTTCTGCAGTCGATCGTACGATCTTACGTAGATTTTATTTCTCTTTTATATTTTATATCCTTTTTTCTTTCTTTATTTCCTTTTCTTCTTTTTTTCTTGGAGAAGTTAGAAGGATTTGTTTAAGTGGACAACGCGTAGGGAGGAAACTTTTTTCGAGAAAATTGCGACTGATTGGAAACCTTCTATTCTCTCTTTTTTTTTTTTTTTTTTATTTTTATTTTGGGTTTATCGGGAAAATTTTCAAGACTTATATATGTGTGTGTATATATATATATTTATATATATGTATATATAGATAAAATAGATATATAAATATAAGATATATATATGTAAATATAGATAAATAATATATATATATATAGATATAATACATATATAAAAATAAGACAAATATATAATATATGTATATATATATATATATATATATATATATATATATAAGCTGAAAATTTAATCGATATTAGTAGTAGACAAAAATCGAAAAAAGTAAAAATCTGCAACAAAAGTCGCGAAAACTTTCATTATTTTTAAACGTTTGTAGCAAACAGGAACGTTGATCGATTTCGGATAAAATTTTCAACTGACAGGTATATAATGGAAATAAATCTTCAAAGTGTGTGATTGAAATTTTCATTAAAGGTTCAGATATAAAAAAAAAAAAAAAGCTGTAAAAAGCGACTTCTACTTTTTTTTTTCGTAACTCCGACCATCACAATTGCAATTTTTTGCAAAAAATTTCTGTTTCACGTGTCATCTAGGAAACTAATTCTACTAGTATCTTCACAAAAAAAAAATATACATATATAAATCGAACACATATATGCACGATCGAATCTTAAAAAAAATGTATTTTGTTTTAAATAAGGAAAGTAAGTTTTGTTCTTTACCAGATCTCATCGTTTATCATTTCGTTGTATAAATTAACAAAATTTAAGATATACATCACGTTATAAAATGTCAATTACATTTCACGAATGATAAGGCCAATGAACTGTAATTAGCGATTAGTGAATCTTTTGAAACAAATTTTTCTGATCGATCTTGTTTTAATCGAAAAAAAAAAAAATTATGAATTTTTTAGTAAATGAAAACAAAAAAAAAAAAGAAAAGAAAAGAAAAACAAGACGATGAGATTTGTTTCTTAAATACGAAAGTACGATCGAACTTTGTTATTAAATTATCAGATAGATAATATTAATTTTTCGTTTAACTTAATTTTACTAATTATTCTTAAATTAATAAAATACATATCGAAGTTGATTACTAACAAGGATTCTATCAAACAAAAAAAATTAATTTTTAAGACGGTAAGAAAAAACAAAAAAGCGAACAAAACAAAAGAAAAAAGAAAGAGAATAAAATAAAATCGATATCTCTAAAGATTTCAATGAAAATAGTTCGACAGCAATTTAATACGTAGTGTAGTCAGTGTTCCGATGAAAATAGTTCGTAACAGTTTATACGGAGCACCCAGTATTCAAACGAAAATAGTTCGTAACAGACCGTATTATTAGAATCACTCTGTATTAACCTAGACCGATATAAAACTAACGATTTCGAATAAATTATTGAGACATCGTCATTCGTAAAAGTTAAGAATAGAAGATGAAAGAAAATGTCTTTATATACTTTAGACAGTTACTACGATTTCGGTGATAATAATACTTATAAGAGTTAAATAGGAATAGTTGTATAGATCATAGGGAAAAGGTCGATGCGTGCTAAGAGTAATACGAGAAACTTCCATTCTACGAATGAAACTGTGGAATAAGGAGATATGAAACTGTGGAAGCCATATTTCGGATTGAGTTTGGTCGTGAGATAGGTAGATAGATAGGTAGGTAGGTAGGTAGGTAGGTAGGTAGGTAGGTAGGTAAGTAAGTAGGTTGGTAGTACTGTGGGTTATCGAGTAGAAAGCTTGGTCTTCGAACGTGCTACTGTTAACAGTTTCCGGTAGAGTTAACAAGGTTTCAAATCCGTAGCGACAAGGTGAAGTGTGCAGGACAATAGGACAACATTATGGCCTACTTTCCGTAGGAAAGCTAAACCTATACCTTTTCGAGTGACTCTATAGATATATCGTATAATATAGTATTCTATATATATATATATATATATCTTCTAAAATTCTACCTTTGAGATACCAAATCATCAGACCACATCATCTTGCTTGTGTTCCTAATTGTCCAGCTATCCACGTGACACGACTGCTAGGACGAGTAACTTTATTTGATCAAAGCACGTCCCAACCGAACCGTTCGATCATTCTCAACCGATCGCAAATGTCACAATAGATCGCTATCGGTGAAACCTTTTTCTATTATATCTCTTCTATTCGATACATATCGTATTGTCGTTTGAAGTCTAGGATTATTTTCTATTCGACATTGTTATACGAATATCGGAATGGTCGAATTCAAAGCCATCATCTGTCAGAATTGTCTCTCTTCTTGTTAACCGATATCAACGAGTTTTATTTATACGTATCATTCTCTTTTTCCTCTTTTGTTTTGTTTTGTTTTGTTTTGTTTTTTTCTTTCTTTTTTTATTTCATTTCTGAAATATTTAAGTTAAGACAAGACAGTATCATCAGTCAGAATTGTCATCGTGCAAATATTTCCTTCACATACGTTCTATCGTAATTTCCTTTTCTTTTTGTTTTCTTTTTTTTTTTTTTTTCAACGTTCAATGATTTAATAACGAATTAACGATTTACTTTGATCTTAATCAGATTTATTCAGATTTTTCAACTATCAGAAATATAACTTCTCTCTCTCTCTCTCTCTCTCTCTCTCTCTCTCTCTCTCTCTCTCTCTCTCTCTTTCTTTATCTATCTATCTTAGATAAAACTTGTTATCTCTTACACAAAATTATTTCACATTTGTACAGTAGTCGTTTTTTCATCTATCCTTTCTCTCTCTCCCCTCTCTCTCACTCTCTCCCTTCTTCTTCTTCTTCTTCTTCTTCTTCTTCATGTTTAACTTGTTAAACTCCTGCAGATTAAGTAAGCCAATACGAACTCAATCCACTTTGATGTTAGCTATTCCAATTCGATAGAGCCTCAAAGTTAACAAATTCGGAGTGCAAAAGGCAGAGAAGTTAGGAAGTTAGCTCGAAGCGATGTATTCGCTTGGCGTAACCAAGAAGATGAGTCGAACTTCTGTTTTCTCTTTAAGAGCAAAACGAGACAGAGAAAGAGACAGATAGACAGAGAGAGAGAGAGAAAAAGAGAAAGATAGATAGATACATAGATAGACAGATAGAAAGAGAGAGAGAGAGAGAGAGAGAGATAAGAAATAGAAGGTAAACAGCAACGTGCCGTTGAAACGCGTCGCGTGTCCAATGAAAGCTCGATCGATAGCTCAAGCTTGCGAGCTTGCGAGCTTCCGTTCACCACGAAAATGAGCTTGAGGGTTTGGTTGCTCGAAGGGGAGGATTGGACTCGCGTAAACTTGGCTCGAGCGCTTTCGTAGTTTCATTAACGCGAAGGACTTAAGCGGCCTAGTACGGAAGATACCGCTAATTCGAATTAAGTCGAGCAAAGCCACTCTCTCTCTCTCTCTCTATCTCTATCTATCTATCTATCTAGGTATCTATCTGTCTCTCTCTTTCTCTGACTCTGTCTCTATCTATTTGTTTGTTTGTCTCTCTCTCTCTCTCTCTCTCTCTTTCTCTCTCTCTGTCTGTCTATCACTCTCACTCTCTATCTCTATCTCTGTCTTTATCTTTCCTTCTATCTATCTATCTATCTATCTCTATCTCTATCTCTCTCTGTTTCTCTCTATGTCTGTCTTCGAGCGAATATAATGCGTTTAATTAACCGAGTGTTCGCAACCAACCGAATTTACCAAGAAGATCTCATTCTTCTTCCTCGTATCGATCCTCGAACTATTCATTTCTCTGAATTCATACTAAACGTTCAAGTAGAGTTGTTTAAATATGATTTCGTGATAAACGATGGTTATTGTCTCTCTTGAAAATTAATATAATAATACATACGTACATATACACACACACATATATATATATATATGTTTTATTGTTTGATAATATTAATAAATTTTGAATAAAGATTTATTCCAATGCAAAGTTCATATCGCGATAGGTTGATCTTCGAGTTATTCAAAATATAAATAAATAGAAATAAATTTATCTACGTACGTATCAAATCTCTAGATTTAAAAAACCACTTGTTTTTTTTTTTTATTTTGACGATCCTTTTTCTTTGAAAATTGAGATTGAAAAGTGAAGTTTATTTGAATTCCATTCATATATATATATATAAATGTAATGTAATGACATATCTATACGTATGTAATTTTCTCTTTCAATCTGAATTCAAGATATTGCAAGTGAGAAACTATAATGAACGAGCTACTAGGGTGCCGACAATCGCGATCCACGATAATTGTGATTGATTCGGTAAATACGATCGATGTCGCTGGGCGTTCAAGATAATTAACGTGGCACGGACAATGATACGATATATGTATGTATACCTGTCTATGCATGTGTGTGTGTATGTGTGTGTGTGTGAGAGAGAGAGAGAGTTTGCGGTTGAATCCAACTGGAAATTGGGTTAAGCCTTTCTCTTTGATCGATATTATTACCCTTCTATTCGTTCGAACAATAAAAATCAAAAACAAAAGATCTTACGAAATATATCTTAACAACGATAATTGTAATCTTCTTACAATTATAGTTATTTGTTACTATAATTACTACTAATTATAATTATTTGTTATTACGATTATTACTGATTATGATTATTTAATTTGATAATAATTAATGTTTAATCGATCTAATTGTAAGAATTGATCCATTAAGGGATATTCTACGATATAAAGAATTTTTCTGAATTATTTGTAAGAAATGTATAAAAATAAGTATATTGATATAAATTTATTAAATTTATTTCCTTTCGAAAAGAATTTTAATATAAATCAAAGAATTCACGTTGATTTGCTTGAACCTTTCAAATTCTATTTATAACGCTAAATCGTCTATACGTATGTGTGTGTAATAACAAAAAATAAAAAATTGAAAATTTTCTTTATAATATTTCTTTGTAAATCTTTGAAACAAATAAAATTCATAGATATCCAATTAATATACTAATCTAATTAATGTAATATACATGACACACATATTAAAAAAATAATAATAATGTCACAATTCGATATGAAAAAAGAAAAAAAGAAAAAGAAAGGAAAGAAATGATGAAGAAATAATGAAAAGAAGATAAACAAAATAAGAGATAAGAAGAAGATCAAACGACTAATTTCAAGATTTAAGTTATGTAACATCGGCGTAATAATACCCATGTCGACTTTTATTATTAATGAGAGATTTCTCTACGAAGAGAGTAGGAGAGCGGAAATTATGTTCTTACTATTCGTCTTCTTCCTCTCAGCCGGATATTCTCACAGATTTCCGTGAATTTTCAGTGAACACACACGTATTCCGCATTTACATGTTTCAAAAATAAAAGTAATTCAGTATATGTTGAAATTCTCTCTCTTTCTCTTTTTCTCTTTTTCACTCTACGTAATCTATCTATTCATCTATCTATCTCTTTCACTCTTAACGTATCATTTTACCCTTAAAAATTTCTTAATTTCCTTAAGCAATATCTTCCTCAGTCAATTTACTATCGATCAATACTATCGATATTAAATAATTTACATACATTTAATAATTAATCATTATTTTATCAATTATTATTGACTCATGTTTAATTATTGTTTTATATTATTATTTATCCTATTAATTACGAAGACGTTAATCTTCATCTCATTTACTTTGTATTATTTCATTAATTGTTAATTAACATTGTTTATATCACATCGTCTGTTACTATTAATTACGATCACGTTAATCTTCACCTCACTTACTTTTTCTTATTTATGTAGGATAAACAATGACAATTAGTAATTCATTTTATCCCGCACAAACGCGTGCACTTTCATTTAGGGGAAGAAAAAAAAAAAGAAAAAAGAAGAAAAAAAGAAACTTCGAAGAAAGATTCGAATCTGGAGATTTGTCTTTTACGGTGATCACTCGAAATTATAATGCTACAGAACAGCTTCGATTAATCTTCCCATAAACATTCATTTCAATAATAAAAACAGATAATGTAATACCTATCAAATAATATACCTAAATTATATATCTAAAAATAACTGTAATAATATCGTTCGATAAATATCCTTCTCTTTTTTTTCTTTTTTCATTTATCCTCTCTCTCTCTCTCTCTCTCTCTCTCTCTTTCTCTATCTTTTATTCATTCATTCTTTCTCTCACTCTCTCTTTTTTATTTTTTAATCATTCATTTTACATCTCCCTCTCTCTCTCCCTTTTTTTTCTATTCATTCATTCTTCTCTCTCTCTCTCTCTCTCTCTCTCTCTCTCTTTCTATTTATTCATTCTCTCTCTCTCTCTCTCTTTCTCTTTATTTCATTCATTTTCCATCTCTTTTTTTCTCAATCACTTTCTTTGTCTATTTTATTCAGGCAAATATAGTTCTGGAGAGGAGGATTCGCCTTATTTCGCATACACGTTTCGATTCGACGTATTTCAACGTATATCGGGCAAACTCGATCTGGAAGTTTATCGAGGCCCTTTCAGCCTTTTGCTATCCGGCCGTTTTATTTCGCCGAGTGCACTGTGTACACCGCGAAACAGTCATATACGGTAGTTCGCTGCTTTCCTATATTGGCTTGGCAAATTGACGCACGGGTTGCCTGAAATCAAAGTATGGGGTATATACGAGTACTCACTCTTTCTGTCTGTTTCTTTCTCTCTCTCTCTCTCTTTTTCTCTCTTTCTCTCTCTTTTTTTTATCTCTTTATGTCTTTCTCTTCTTTCGATTTATTCTATTTGTGAACATGTCTTTTAACAATTGTTGAAAAGTGCGTAACTCTCGATATCGAATTCTTGAATTTCATCGAAAGTACAACGATGAATATTAGTTAATTCTTATTTCTTTGGAATTTTGCTATTCGTTTTTATGAATTGATATATTTGTTGAATTTCTATCGATAATGTAGGATCAGGATATTTATTTGGATATTTATATCTATGATTTTATTCAAGTCAATTAATTTTTTCATTGTATCTGTTTAAGTAATGAATAGTAATAGTAGTATTACTACTACTATTACTAATAATAATAATAATAATATTAATATTAATATGTTAATTGACGAAATCTTTTACGTATATCTATTTTATGTAAATATATTTGTTGAATTTGTCTCGTTAACTTAAATTAATGAGAACTTTGAATATTTAAATTTGATTTATTTGTCAATTCATTCTTTTTATTTTTATTTTTTTTTTTGCATATATATATATATACTTACGAATAATAAATAATTATAATAAAAACAACAATAACATTAATTCATTGGAATATAGTTGATTAAAGTTTTACAATTAAATAACATATATATACATATACACATACATATATATATTACATAGTAGTATATTTTAAATGTATCCTTTACTTTCAAATACATTTATTAAATAAAACTATGCTCATATAGTTTTTTATTTTCTATCACCAATCACAATAAATAACATAATAATAATAATAATAATAATAATAATAATAATAGTAACAATAACAACAACAACAATACCAATAGTAACAAATCTAAAATACTTCAAACGAATAGAATGGTAGAAAACATATAACAACTTTTCACTTATCCCATAACAGACTATTCTACTTGAATCTATGTGACAGAAAAGCGTTAAGGCAAAGACAGTAATAAAAAGGAGAAAGAGAAATAAAACGAAAAACACGGAAAATAACAGAGAGACAGAGAGAAAGAGTAAGAGAGAGAGAGAGAGAGAGAGAGAGAGAGAGAGAGAGACATACAGATACAGAAAAACAGAAAGAGAGAAAGAGAGAAATAGAGAAATGAAAAAGATTCGAAGTATAACATTCGTCGGATGAGATATAACCCCATATCGTAAATCGTAAAGTTTTTCCTTGCGGTATTACTACCCTATTACTACCAACCCTCTAGCGTTGTTAAAAAAAAAATTTTCTTTCTATTTACATTTTCCGTTTGGATTTTTCCTATCAGAAGCTTTAAAATCCCTCTCACCTTCCCCCACCCCTTTCCCCATCCCTTCTTCCTTCTCATCTCCTGTAACATCGAGCAATCATCGTCGGAGCGTATCGGACGTGAAATTTACAACTTCGTCATAAAATTTACCGTTGACGGCTACGTTACGAGCTCGTTATTACGTAGAATATGGTCGTGTGGCTGTTGCAATCGTTAACCAATATTCTCTGTCACTCTCTCTCTCTCTCTCTCTCTCTCTCTCTCTCTCTGTCTCTGTCTCTGTCTCTGTCTGACACTCTATCACTCTATCACTCTATCACTCTATCACTCTCTCTCTCTCTCTCTCTCTCATTTTAGATCTATCCATCTATCTACCTAGTAAAGCCCAACGGCGATTCGTTAACCGCAATCGAGTCGCAAACTTTGCACCGTCCAGATGTAATTTTCACTGCTATCTACTGGCAGTTTGTGATAGATTTCTCGGAATAGTCGACGATTCGTTTTATTCTAATTCGTTTGGATTAATTAAACGTGTAATTTAACTTACGAATATAGTTTACTCATGCCCGCGTCCATCTGTGACTTCGTATATTTCTGTAAGTGCGTGTGAGTATGTGTTTATGTATGTATGTGTGGATATGCGTGTGTTGCTTAAATCGCATCATTTTTTATTAATTCGTTCTAACTTGCGTTTCTTTCCTTTTTCTGTTTTTTTTGTTTTTTTCTTTTTCTTTTTCCTTTTCTTTCTTTCTATCTTGCTTTCTTTCTTCTCTTCTGTTTTTATCGCGAGTAATTGCAATAAATCGATATATAGCGTTTATTTCTATAATGTTAATTTATAGTTCATTGTAATTATAGTTAATTTATGGATAATTATAATGTAATTCTATAGCGTTAATTTGTAAAATATTGAAGTAGAGTTACAATGAATTTTTATTAAAACAAAAAATGATCAATGTAATAAAATGATAATAATAATAATAATAATAACAATAATAATCGAAACAATACTATGAAAATTGTAGTGACTATGAAAATAGACTGAAATGTAACGTAATAATGTAATAACGTAACGAAACAATAAATCGATTCTTCATTCTTTTAATATACGCCGATTACTTAAATGTAAAATTAAACTATTTAAATAATTATAAAAATAATTCTCTTGTCTATTATAATCATCAAAAAAAAAAAAGAAAAAGAAAGAGAGAGAGAGAGAAACATTCACTATACCACTGAAATCCACGTCTCTCTGCCAATATTTTTTTTCAAAAAAAAAAAACCTTTATCATTTCTATCGTACTCCCCACTAATACACATATATCAATCGATAATTCATCACAAATGTGATGAATTATTTTTAATAAAAACAAAACAAAAAAAAAACAGAAAAGAATTAGAGAAAAAAGGATTTGAAAAACTCGATCAAAAAAAAATAAGAGAGAAAAAGAAAAAAAGGAAGAGCAAAGCAAAGAGAAATAATGTCGAAAAGCAGATGCTCTTAGCAGATACTGAGAGTTTCGATTAATTAATATTTGTGCAATCACGGTATTGCCTTCTGTTAACTCTCTCTCTCTCTCTCTCTCTCTCTCTCTCTCATGCCACCTACCCTTCATTCTCTCTCTCTCTCTCTCTCTCTCTCTTATCTTCTTTTTTTCTCTTTCTCTCTCAACTACCTCATGAGACCGCTCTCAGAACGATTTCTCTGAGGGATCCAAATGAATGAATGAAAGAGAAAGAGAGACACAGAGAGACAGAAATAGAGAGAAAGAGAAAGAGAGAGAGAGAGAGAGAGAGAGAGAGAGAGAGAAAGAGAACCCAGTGGATTTGCTTGCAGCAAATGCTTTCGCATGGCTTGCGGTACGAGCTTGCGTCAGCATACGCACGTTGCTACTGGTGTTTGCACCAACGAACACTCAAAGGGTTTCCTGGCATCACGGAAGGGATCAGCTGGATCATCTGTAAGGTCGTGAAAGACGAATGCCTTAGGTACGTAGGGGGATAATTTCTATCTCAAAGTCGCGACGACTATTAGAAAAGGAAGGGTGGTTGCTTTAGGTTAAGAGTGTTGAGGTTGAGGTTAGAACGAGAAAGGAAGATGAGAGTGGGGAAGGGAGGGGGAAGATGAA
>NC_066598.1:3907500-3997500 GCF_905475345.1 Vespula vulgaris | reverse complement strand
AGACGTCAAATGCAATTTCTCGGGTGCATTGCACGAATGTAATTGTTTCACCGTTCTAGCTTCTCTTAGTTTCCAACGCGTTACTTCTATGGGGGTAAGAGTGGGGTTACTTCTGTGGCGCACGGTAATGCCATTGGAGCGTGACTGTTTTACCGTCTCCTATCTACAAAGGACGTAGTATGGTACGATACAATAGAGTTTCGATGAATTTCATTCTAACGCCATTTTATTTCTTCTATGTATGTTAAAAATAAGAAAATTTCTTTCGCGTAGTATTCTCACCGTTTATCTCCCTATCAACGACGTATTCTCGTATCTATTTATTGAATTTTTCTGCTATTTCTTTCTATTTCTTTCTTTCTTTTTTTAATTTTTTTAAACAACGTCTCAAAAAACAAAATATATCAATGATTATTACTTAAATCCTGCTCGTTTTTAGAAATAAAGTATTTGTTCCATTTTATGATTCGGGACTTTCTTTTCTGTTTTTTTCTTATTTTTTTTTGTTTTCTTATTTTTCATTCTTCAATTAATTAGATCGATGATGAGTTGAAAGAAAGAATTTTGCTTTTAATTAATTAAAAATAATATTTCAACGACGTATACAACGCGTTGATGAATAAATAACGAGGAATTGTTATTAACCGATTGCGTAATATTTGTTAACGGAAATATTTGTTGTATTTGTTTTAAAAATGAATGATAATAAATGATTGTAATGCGTAATAACTTGTCATCATTGAAAATACGGAAATATTTTATTAGAAATATTTCATTAGAAAAATTGATAACCGTATTTGATAATTCATTAACGATTTAAAAGCGAGTAGATCAGAAAGTCACACTTTTTAATACGAATCGAACATGTTTGATAAAACATTAGTAGAATATTAATTAAAGAGTAAATATTAATCGAATATTAATTGATATATATATATATATTGTACATATTAGAAAATCAGTCGGAAAAAAAAAAACGAGAAAAAGAAGAAAAGAAAGAAAAGTGAGGAAACGAGAGTGATGAAAGAGATCAACAAAAAACAAAAAAAAATAAAACAAAACAAAACAAAATAAAATAAAAAAGAAAGAAAAAGAAAAAATAGCTCGTTATATTTCCCAACGAGATAAATAAAAGCCGTAAAAGAGAAAAGGAAAAAAAAAAAAAAGAAAGCTCGATGGGGGAAAAAGGATCTCGAAAAAAAAAAATAAAAAAAATAAAAAAAAAAAAGGGACTAACGAATACGTAACAAGGGAGATATTAAAAGCGTAGCAAATACCAACGGTTAATTCGACAAAAATTCCGATCGATTAAATGCAACCACAACGCGCGTTATTTGGCGAATGAAATAGGTAGATCCGAAAGTATTTCGGTGCAATAACAGCATATTCGAGGTTGCCGATTCGTTTCTAGTTTTATTTTTATAAATATATATTTTTTGTTCCTTTTCTTTTTCATTTGCTTTATTTTCCTTCCTTCACGTTTAGCCCCATTTGTTTATTCATCCCCTTTCGTTTCCCCTAAAAAATTCAATCGAATATGTCGATATTCTCCATGTATATTCAAAAAAATGTTAAACGTGGATTGAAATAGATAGATCGATAAGAAGAGTTTATCAATTGATCAATCGAATGATTACAACGAATTGTCACTGATTTAAGCAATTTTTTCACCATTTAGTTTCGAGTTACAGTTCTTTCTCTTTTCACTTGAACGAAATCGTTTTTCTCTTTTCTGGCCCTTTTAAACCATCCAATCCTTTTACTCTTTCTATCTCTTTCTATCTTTCTTTCTTTCTTTCATTCTATCTATCTATCTATCTATCTATCTCTCTTTCTCTCTCTCTCTCTCTCTCTCTCTCTCTCTTGTTCTTTCTCTTCTCTTAAGTGCATCTCTCTTTCGAGAGAGAAAAGAGTGCTGGTGGTGCGTAACTCGAATCGCTCAGGCAGCTTTACAGAATTAAGGATCCATTCGCTTTTCATTAACTCGACAACGATCGAAGAGTGAAGGGCTTGAGAAGGTTGAAGGATATAAAAAGCGATGATATATTTAAGTCTGTCGAGATAAACTGTTAAAGATCGTTTATTCGATCAACGTTTATTCGAAATTAAATTTCATTTTTTTATATTAGATTAAAAGTAAAATTCAATTTCAAATAATATATATATATATATTTATTTATTTATATCGTTCATATAAATATTTCGGATGATACAAAATCTTCTTTTTATCTTATTTTGTTTTTTATAAATAATTATAAATAAATGTAAATGTATTTGTATTTATAATATTCGTTTCTTTCGTTTATCTTGAAAATTGTATATATCGTTTTCTTCTTTATTATGATCAACGAAAGAAAGAATAATTAAATATGTGTGTGTGTGTGTATGAAAATTTGTTTATAAAAAATTCAGACAAAAAGCTACAGATTTTATATTATCAAAAAACAAATATTTGTATTAACGATGTAAATAAATAAATAAATATATATATATATATATGTTTGTATTGAGCGAATTTTTTATATTCGCAAATATAAAAATTCAATTATTTGTTAAATAATATATTAATTAAAATATATTAATTATAGAAAATATGCGTATATACAAAATATATATACGTAATAAACATATATATATATATATATAAAAATATTTATATTTATATATTTTATTAATATAAAAATTTCAAATAAAAAAAAAATCCCTTTCCTTTCATACGATTCGATATTTCGATAATTAAATAATTTTCTTTTTCTTTCATATAAATAAATTCCTTTGCAATAATCCAGAGTACGATTTTACGAAATTTTTCCTACTACAATCTATATTTAAAATTTATCGTCGATTGATTATTATTCTTAAAAATATATATTAAACAAAATATTTTTTCTTAAATAGAAAATATCAAATTCCGATTACGGAGACATGAAATTCGTTGAATTACGTACGTTTTCGAGCGATAAATCGGATATCATGGTAAGGAGCTTGAGGAAACTACAGACGTCTTCGTAGAGAATACTGTAACAATTCTGATGCGATTAATCGGATTAAAGCTTCACGAGCGATCGGTTCTGTACTATTGTCCCTCGGGAATACTCAACACAAATTTACCTCTCTCTCTCTCTCTCAAATATATATATATATATATATGTGTGTGTGTGTGTGTGTGTGTGTGTGTGTGTGTGTGTGTATATATGTATGTATTTCGAAGCAGTATTAAATGAACCTCAATAAATTAGACAAATAAAGTCGATATACTTCGTTTTAACGAAATACTCTTTCTTCTTTTCATTTCAATAAGACTAATCAGAAATAAAAAGGAAATATCAAGTTTCTATTTGATTATTGATCATTAAAAAAATTGTAAAAAAGATTTCAATCGTTGTGCGGTTATTAAAACTCAAATCGTAAATATTTTTATAAAAATATATTTATATTAATATTTTTATTATACTATTATCTATCATTGCAATTGTTAAATTGTATTCTGCCAGGTCTAGAAATAATATTATTATATCTAATTTATTATTTATATTATTAAGTAATATGATGGTATATAATAATATATAATAACGATAAACGCTAATATAAGTGATGAATTATAATTGATTATAATAGTAATTACTATATTATCATTTATTATTAATATATTATATATATATATATTATCTAGCGAATATTTTTTGGTTTCGATAAACACCAGTATAAATTAATTTTCTTTTAGAAGAGACAATTTTTTTATTATAAATTCACATCACAGAAGATCGAACCTTTAAAGGGTTTAACCGACAACCTTTTCAAAGATCTTAATTGACAATAAAATTCAAGCGACGTGTCGTTTGAAAAGTCTTTTGATTCTCTTCGTAACACTATTACACTTTCTTATCCTTATTTAAAAAAAAAAAAAAGAAAAAACAATTTGTTAAGTCAATAAAAGTTTCGAAGAAAACGCGTTTCTAATCTTTCATAAATCCGAAACTTTCACTTAATTAAATACGTTCAAATTTAATTCAATTCCTCGTGTTTCGTGAGGATGACAATGTCCTTCCTTCGAATTATTTTCTTTTTTTTTTTTTTATAAAATTTGTAAGTAATGTCATTGATACGAAGAAATAATTAAAGATTTCTAAGAAAATTCTAAGAAAAAACGTTTGAAACAGGATTGAGTAGACAGTTATGTGTAAATATTATCTCTCCGACGGTGATTGTTAGAACCATTGCGATATTTTTCCTGTAAAGTATGCGGTAAGAACATGCCTTAAGGAGGACTTACCAGGATCCGACGAAGGATGCGCCCTGGTGAGTCTGCAAAGCTGCAATGGCAGATAACGAGTGTCTGCCCTGGGCGGTGACTTTGGTGGTGGTGGTGTCGCACTGAGAAATCCACGTTGCAACTCCCAGCCAACTTCCTGGATGATCGAGGCTTTCCTGAAGTACGGTGTCACCTCCCTCAGGTACTTCACTATAACGAAGAAAAAAGGATATCTCGAGTTATGACTTAATAAACAAATGTATTTACAAGTTTATGTGTATAATACGTTTATATATACGTACGTACGTTTATATGTATGTATATATGTATGTATGGTATGTATGTATGTATGTATGTATGTCATACGTACGTATTATGATTTAATGAAAAATCTCTATCAAGTTTTCTTTTTTTTTTCTTTTCTTTTTCTTTTTCTTTTTCTTTTTTTTTTATGTTACGTTACGTCTGAACTCTGAAATCTTTATTATTCCATTTCTTTTATTCTTCTTTTTGTTTTGTTTTGTTTTGTTTTTTCATTTCTTTCAAAGGAGAGTTGGATTTTCTCTGATTTTTTTATATCACTTAAAAGAGAAAAGTGTGAATTGTATGACTATCGGATTTATTTAACGATCGAAAATGTTGGATATCGCGAGAGTTTTGATAAAGATCGATCTATATTTGATTTTTTAAGTTATTAACCGAATATATCTTTGATAAGATTAATTCAAATGATCGTAATCCGATGGAATTTGAAAAGATGGTGATACACTTATACTATTCGAGATAATATTTTCGAATATATGTTATAAACACGAGATATCTTTTAATCGAGAATTCCTAAGTTTATTGATAATAAATAATTGGGTTAATGATAAGTGACTTTTGTTGTGAAATTTTTTCTTTCTTTTCGAATATTCCATTCGAAGTTAAATCGTTTTATCCTTTCGATATTATCACGTCGTTTCAGATCAAAAATAAAAAGAAATGTTTACGATCAAAGAAACATACATCTTCGTATAAATGCATACATTTTTTCGTCGAAATTTTACTTTTGTAAAAAAAAAAAAAAAAAATTAAACCTTAAAGCGATTCGATAATTATTAATGAACAATTTTATTTCATGGATATCATTTTTGTTGTTTCTTTATGTATTTTACAATTATTATTTTATAATAGTGTACAATTTTATAGATTCAACAAATAATTAAATGATTAATATAATTTAATATATATATATATATTTATATTAATACTTGCTAATCCAAGAACTTTTACGATCTCAACAAAAAAAAAGAAATTAATTTTAAAAAATCTCGAAGAAGAGTAATCAATTTCGAAAATCATCTAAGATTTTCATTTTGTCCGATCATTTATAAAATACACTCGTCACTTTTAACAATGTTACGCGTTTGAAATCACTTTGCACATACAAACACACACACACACACACACATACTCTTCCTTTTTCTATTTCTTTTCTTTTATTTGTTTTTACTCTTTGCAAATTATTCTCGATAATAATCGAGAAAGAGGTGAGAGAGAAATAGAGAGAGAGAGAGAGAGAGAAAGTAGTATAGAGAAGTGTCAGAGTTTAGAAGAAATTTACGAGAGAGATTGGCTAGCTAGTGTTGGATGAATATAACACAGTGGAAGGTCGATCGATACCATTCATCGATTTGATATTAGACCACGTTTTCCGTTCAAACGTATCGAGCTTTACGAGCACCTTTTTACGGCATACCCTATTCCTGTGAGCTCACGATTTCGCCCGAGGTCGTTGGATATTTTCTCAGTTCGTGTCTATGTATACCACTTGTTTCACTATCCAACGTTTTACTATAGTAACATTTTCTTTCTTCTTCTTTCGCGGTCATTTCATATCTATTTCTTTCTATTTTTCGAACGATCTTACCATTTTCTCGAAACTTTAACGTGTTCACTTTGTACATGTGTTGATAATGCAAGATATTCCATTACATTTTATCAAATTCAATGTGTGTGTGTGTTTGTGTATGTATATTCGTACGTATGTACGTATTCAGGATGATTATTATAAATAATAAATTATAAAATATATCTATATATATATATGTATGTATGTATGTATATTTTTGATGATATAGAACATTGTTTATATATTTTAATATTTTTATAATTATATTTTACATCGTGAGAAATGTAATGTCACGAAGAAAAAAAAAATTTCTTTTTTTTCATTAGTAGTTTCACCAAAACATAGTTATTCAAAGTGTTAAAATTATAAATAAAAAATTGTAATATATATATGTGTGTGTGTGTGTGTGTTTGGTATTTTTTATGATATAGAAAAAAATGTTTATACATTTTAATATTTTTATAATCATATTTTACATGGCGATAGATATAATTATACGTGTGAAGAAAAAAAAGAAAATATTTTGTTTTCATCAATATTTTCATGAATACATATATATTCAAGATGTTAAAATCATAAATAATAAATCACAAAACATTTACATATCTACATCTGTTATTTTTCATTACAAAGAAAAAATATTTACATATTTTAATTATCTTTGTAATTATATTTCACGAGATGAGAGATTTAAATGATATGAAGGAAAAAAAAAAAAAAAGAATTTCATTTAAAATCAATATCGAGCTTTCTTCCCTTTCTTTTTTTTCTTTTTTTTTTTGTTAACGTGATAATTTGTCGCTGTCAAAAGACGAGTTTAACGAGAAGATATACGAGGAAAAATTCGAAAACTTTAATGCAAATTATTGAAATCGTGTTCTTTCGTTATTTCGATCGGTTGATTTTATTCCGGAATATATTTTCCGTCTTATTTGAAAAACAAGAGAAATATAATCAATATCGAATCGAGTGAAATAGTATAGCTCTGTATAATCGCATGGGTGTAAACAGCAACGTCGAAACATCAACGATAAATTGGATTTTGAAATGACCTGTACGTGAGTACTCAACCATACAGTTCGCCATATAGTTCGAGTTACAACGTAAATTGAAGCTTCACCCTCTACGATTTACGAGGGCTTTATCATTTTTCTCCTCTTTTCATAATTTTTCCTTTTTTTTTTTTTTCTTTCTTTCTTTATCCAAAAAATTGCTAACTACGTTTTTTAATTATTTACGAACAATACGAGATTTTTCTTTTTTATTTCTCTTCTCGCGAAAGAAGTTAAACTATTGAATGAAAAAAAAAAAAGAAAGAAAGAAAAATAGAATAAATTAATAATTGGATGAATTCGGATGAAATTATATATAACGGTAGGTTTCTTATTTCATTGTTTATATATTAAAAATTGAAAGTCAAAAGGTAATGTAATTATTGTTGATTAAAAAATAGATATATGTACTATATTTGTATAATTAAGAATTATTAAAAATAATCCAGTTCGAAATTATCTATTATCCTTTTTCTTAGTTTTATATATCAATTACGTTATTACTTAATATTGTTTTATATATTAAAAATTGAAAGTCAAAAGGTAATGTAATTATCGTTGATTAAAAAATAGATATATGTACTATATTTGTATAATTAAGAATTATTAAAAATAATCCAGTTCGAAATTATCTATTATTCTTTTTCTTAGTTTTATATATCAATTACATTATTACTTAATATTGTTTTATATATTAAAAATTGAAAGTCAAAAGGTAATGTAATTATTGTTGATTAAAAAATAGATATATGTACTATGTTTGTATAATTAAGAATTATTAAAAATAATCCAGTTCGAAATTATCTATTATTCTTTTTCTTAGTTTTATATATCAATTACGTTATTACTTAATATTGTTTTATATATTATTATATTTATATTAATTATTCCTTTATATAATATTATATTAATTATATTATTAGTTGTATTACTTTTTTATTAGTTTTATAACACAGTTTATCTATTATTATTATCATTATTATTATTATTATTATTATTATTATTTCTAGTTATTTATTTATATTACAAAATACATTTTTAAATCTTTCGATGATTTTTCTTTATTCTTTTTTAATTTTCTTTTAATCAAATTGTGATATTTCTTTTTCTTTCTTTTTTTTTTTTCTTTTTTTATCACATCGTTTAGACAAACTTAAAATACATTTTTAAGAACTATAATCGCTCATCGAGATAACAGCTCTATCTTTCTTTGGGAAAGTAGAAACTTTCGTAAAATAACCGATCAAAAGTCCCGTGAGAAAATATCTTTTTTAACGTACGACTAGAGAATTTTATCGAAGCGTCATTCGTTAATGTCAGAACGTAATACGTTCTCCGATCGAAGCAATAACTCCGCTCATTATCCGTACGTACATCCTCGTTCGAAAGAAAAACTTCGATTTAATTTACAATTATATTTTTCCTATATCTACAGCAATCAAAAATCAAGAATAAATTTTACAAAATTATTATCATACAAAATATATCTATCAATAATGTTTAATAAAAGAGATTTTAAACGATCAATAAACGTTCAAAATCTCTGTCCGATTTATCAATTATATTTGAAAAATTATTATTAATTTTCAATATTAAAGAAAAAAGGAAATATATATATATATACTTGGAATAAATTTAACAAAATTATTATAATAGAAAATATACTTATCAAAACGTTTAGAAAACTCTGTCCTATTGATCAATTATATTTCAAAAATTATTATTAATTTTCAACATTAAAGAAAAAAGAAAATATATATATACTTGGAATAAATTTAACAAAATTATTATAATAGAAAATATACTTATCAAAACGTTTAAAAAACTCTGTCCTATTGATCAATTATATTTCAAAAATTATTATTAATTTTCAATACTAAAGAAAAAAGAAAATATATATATATTTGGAATAAATTTAACAAAATTATTATAATAGAAAATATACTTATCAAAACGTTTAGAAAACTCTGTCCTATTGATCAATTATATTTCAAAAATTATTATTAATTTTCAATATTAAAGAAAAAAGAAAATATATATATATATACTTGGAATAAATTTAACAAAATTATTATAATAGAAAATATACTTATCAAAACGTTTAGAAAACTCTGTTCTATTGATCAATTATATTTCAAAAATTATTATTAATTTTCAATACTAAAGAAAAAAGAAAAAATATATATATATATTTAGATATTAATTGACAAAAAAATAAAATTACTTTCTTACTTTTCGATTAACAAAATATTCATCGTTTGAAAGCGTACTGTAACAAACGTCATTGTTCAATAAATTTACGAATTGTTTATGACAATCATTATTTGTAATTACCAAAAAAATGAAGAGAGACATAGACAGAAAGAGAAAGAGAAAGAAAGAGAGAGAGAGAGAGAGAGATAGGAGATAACGTCGCACTATGTTAATTTTCTTAAAAGGAGAGAAGAAAAAGGCAAATAAAAAGAATAGAAAAGGAAAAAAGCAACAAGTTCCGTGTCAATAATTTTCTCGAATAATTTTCAACGTGAGTCTAGAGAGATAACGGATAACAGATAGGAGATAACATTAACATACGTACGTTCGTTGGTATAGAGGAGAAACCAACGGTATTATGCGATCAATTCCCAATCCTATTTACAAGGATAATACCGATGGACGTCCGTACACCACTTTGTATCCTCGTATTATTAATAATTAACAGAATTTACGCTCGGTCATTTGACGTGTCATTTCATTACGAGGGATTACAATCCTCTCCGAGGCGTATAATTTCGAAGCTAACTAAACGTATCGTTTATAATCAGATCTGATATTCTCCGAATAGGAAGGATATTCTTAAAATTAGAAATTGATAACGTAATAGATTGTATATTATATGTCTATACGTATGTATTATATTATTATTAATTTAATAAATTATTATTATTATATTATTAATTAAATTATTAATTAAATATTATAATGTATATATAAGTATAATGGATATATATATATATATATATATATATATATATTTATATTTGTTTATTGTTAATAGAACGATTATCAATATCAATAAATTGTATATTACGTTTCTTATCTTTATTATCAATTTTTGTTAATATCCTTATGTTATTGTTAATTGTAAACGTTAGTAGAATTCATAGAGATAAATTCATATTTGATATTTTTTATTAGTATATTATAGTCGATTTATAGTATTAAATATTTTTGCTTATCTTGAGATTATTATTATTTTCTTTTCTTTTTTCTTTTTCCTTTTTCTTTCTTTTTTCTTTGTTGTTTTTTTCTAGAAAATAAGAAAAACGAAGAGGGAGAAAAAAAAATTCACTCCAAATTACTAACACACATATCTAAAGTTTTATAAAATATTATATATTAATTTATTGTAAGATATAAAAGACAGTAATATATCTTTACTCTGTTATCAATTATAAGCGTCAAAAGCGTAGAATTTATAAAGATAAATGCGATTCGATATTTTTTATTCGATTTATATAGTATTAAATATTTATCTCAAGATTATTACTATTACTATTCTTTTCTTTTCTAAAAAATAAGAAAATATTAATTTCAGAATACATTGCATCACAGAATAATATAAAAGATAGTTTTATTATAACGGAATTATTATTATTTTCTACTGTCTTAGATTTATTTAAATATTTCATAATAATAATATAAACATCTAATCACTTTTATATTTCTTTTCTTCTTCACATTCTCTCTCTTTTCTTTTATTTATATCGATGGCAAATACTGAGAAGAAAAAAAAAATGAAAAGATAGAGATTATCCGAGTAATAATAGCCATATCTAGAGTTATCTATCTAGAGTTATCTAGACATACATACACACACACACACGCACACACACACACACGTACGTACGTACGTACGTACGTATATATATGTGTGTGTATACATATATACACATATATACATACAAAGATATAAAAGAAGAAGACCAATTGAACGATCTTTCGTAGCAGTTTGAAAAATACAGGAAGATCGATCAAACCGGAAGTCGATCCCCGTCGTTCGTCGGTGGAAGATATTTTTAATATCCGGCCAAAGCCTCTTCTGTCTCCCAATCCGTATGAGAAAGTCTGGCTGGTGCACACCGAGGAAGTGGTTAGGGGATGAAAGGATACGTCCACAAGGGAAATGATTTTCGTATTGAAATCACGCGAAAATATGGGAAAAAAAAAAGAAAAAAGAAAAAAAGAGAAGGATAAACGTGTCGAATGTCTTCCGATTTCTTTTTCTCCGTTTTCTCTTCTTTTCTTTTCGTTTTTTTTTTTTCTTTTTATTTCCTCCTTTTTCATTCTACAAGTTTTCGCCTTTTCGTAGTTATAATGTTTCTAATTTCTTGTGCATATTCTAATAAAAAATTTCTTGCGTTGTAACGATCGTTGATTTTTTAAAAAGTGTATTAGAAAAATCGTATTTTCGCCTATCGCGTTTTTTTAATTATTATTTAAGAAAACAAAGTTTGAATGTAAATAAAAAAGTTTTATTAATGTTCGTTATTATACGTTTTATTTTTAACATTTTGAAAAAATAAATCGTGAAATTGTGTTATTTTAGTAATTTTATAAACCTATGATTAATTCTTTCTTTTTATTATTATTATTATTATTATTATTATTATTATTATTATCATTATTATTAATATTATTATTATTACCGTATTAAACATTAAAAAAGGATTTCACACTAACAAACATTCACTAATACAATTAATCTAATAAATATTCATACAATAAATACGATCAGATTAAATTCACTATCGTTACATTACAAACCTAAATTTCAACGATACTCCTTATCAATTATATTCCTCAAATTATTATCCTCCAAAAATTCTACTTATCAAAAACTAATCAAAAGATCTTAACATTATTCACTTTAAATTAACATTCACATTCGCAACGATAATCCTTGCCAAGAAAGATCATAAATTCCTCATCAAAAAAGACAAAACAAAACAAAACAAAACAAAACAAAATAAAATAAAATAAAATAAAATAAAAAATAAAAAATAAAAAGTAAAAAAAAAAAAAGAAGAAAAGGAAGAAAGAAAAAGAAGGAAGAAGAAATTCACGGACGATAAAGTAAATATCTATATAATAACGAAATAATCACATCAAATCAAATCAAATCAAATCAAATCAAATCAAATCAAATCAAATGAAATCAAATAAAATAATACAAATCCAACGAGAATTCATACGTTTCTTCTCTGTAATCCACACACACACACACACACACACACAAACACACACATTACGTATCATACATATTTATGTATACATACACAATGTATACATTACATATATATTTATTTATATATACATATATACACACAGTTATATATATATATATATATATATATATCCAATGCAACTTGAGTTCGCACTGCCGAGGCAGCAATGGCGATTCGTCGAACACAATGGCTCGTTCGAGGAACGCAGATTATTCTCCGGGAATCGTTTCCTCTTTACGATCGTTCCACCTCAACCCGACGTTTCATCGAAGAAAGACGAAAAATCGCGGAAAGAAAACGTTCGCCAAGAGAGTTTCACGGAAAAACCATGAGAGAGAAAGACAGAAAGAAAAAAGAGAGAAATAGAGATAGAGAACAGATATAAGGAGAAATGAAAAAGAAATCAAGACTACTATCCTCTCTTTCTCTCTCTCTCTCTCTCTCTCTCTCATTCTTTCATTCATTTTCTCTCGTTCCATCTTTGTCTCTCCTCCTATAAGACTTTTATCTTTTTCTATCCACCCCATTCTCTCTCTCTCTCTCTTTTTTCCCCTTCCACCTAGAAAGCTACTACCCTTTCACAAACCGTCTGTCGCATTCCCTACCCTCCTACTATTCTCCCCCTTCTTTTCCACCCTTTACACTTCATTCACCTCAGACTTTTTTCTCACTTCTTCGAAGATCTTCCACCAGGGGAGTTTCTCGTTATCGAGAAAAAGAAAAAGAGAGAAAGAGAGAGAGAGAGAGAGAAGGTCTCCAACACTTCGATCGGATTTCTTTGTCATTGGCCGTTCTTAATCGTCCACTTTTTCATGATTTTTATCGGCCATCCTTCGAAGGGATATTCTCTTCCGTTGTCTCGGAGGATACATAAGGAAGAAAAAAAATAAAATAAAGAAAAGAGAGGAAAAAAAAGAGAGAGAAAAAAAAGAAGAAGGAAAAAGAGAGAAAGGGAAAGGAGTCTCGACGAACAAGAGTGGGAGAGATGGGAGGGTGGAAAGGAAAGGAAAAGAAAAGAAATTGCTCAACCTTTTTCAACACGAGTTCGACTTTACGAGCATCGTCATCGTTCGTCATTGTGATACGTCGAAGACGAACGAACGTTTCATCGTTCAAGGGAACGATGTTCATGTTCGCCATCGTTGTCCGCTGGATTTCTTCGAGCGTGAATAAAAAATGTCGGTCGATGAGGAATGATGACTCTCTTTCTCTTTCTATTTCTCTTTTTCTTTTTCTTTTTCTTTCTCTTTTTTTGTCTGTCTTTCTTTTTCTCTTTATCTCTCTTTCGTTGTTCGATATTCCTTTTCAACAATGCTTCTATTTCTTTTCAACGTCTCTTTCTAAGATTTCTACTATTCTATTTAACTTATTCAGTTTTCAAATGTTTTACGAAACTGTTTCTTCGATTAATGAAATTGATTAATGAAATGATCGTCTTCAAATTTCATTCGGTTTTTCGAATCAACGAATTTCTAATGTTTCGAGGATGATTTCTTTTCTTTTTTCTTTTCTTTGTGTGTGTGTGTGTGTGTGTGTGTGTGTGTGTGTGTGTGTGTGTGTGTGTATGGTACATGTCAAACTTTATGAATTACTTTTTTTGAAACGACCAAATTTCTATCTCGTTTTAGAAAGAGAGAAAAGAGGGTGAGAGAGAAAATAATACAAGGCAAATAAAATTATTCATTGTTTTTATTATCAACGATAGAATTGTCAATATTTCTTTTTTTCATCGAATTTGTAAGAACGATTTTGTAAAAGAAAAAAAAAAAGAAAGAAAAAAAAGAAGTTACTTGCAACGCTGTACGTTTTTTAATTTAATTTATTAATTAATTTCGTCTCGAAATTATTATATCGAAATCTTTTGTAATCTTTGATTTTTTTATTTTTCTATTTTCTCTTTTTTTTTTTTTTTACTTTGGATTTTTAATCGGTGTCTGTGACATTGAAATTTCTTTTTCATTATTTCGAATATCTAATAATTCAAAATTATTTCATTTAAATGCGCACTGTTGTTTTTAACAATTTCAATAATATTTATTACGAATCGAATAAAATCTGATATCCCGTATTTATGTCAGCAAAATTTCTAAATTCTTATTTATTTAAATTTTCTCCACAAATTATTATTATTTTTTTTTTATTATTATTATTATTATTATTATTACTAAAGTAGCAATAAGAAATAATGTATGTGTGTATGTGTACGTATTGCACATACACATGTTACAAATAATTAGGACACTAAAATTAATAAAAATTAATAAAATTAAGACAATAAGAATTAACAAAAATGAGAATATCTTATAATAAATAATTATTTAATATATATTTAATATATATATATTATTAATATACGTTTAATAAAAATTAATAAAATTAAGACAATAAAAATTACCAAAAATGAGAACGATATCTTATAACAAATAATTGTTTAATATATATATATATATATATTATTAATATACATTTAATAAAAATTAACAAAAATGAAAAACAATATCTTATAATAAATAATTGTTATACGTTTCTTAAGAAAAGTACTTAAATGATATCGAATGGTTGACGATGATAAAAACAGAAAATATAAAAAATTGAAAGACACAGAAGAATGTCGATAATGGAGTAGCAAGAAGGGTGAAAAGGCCAAGGGAAGAAACGAAAACTAGTCAAATGTGAACTTTGCGTTTCCATGAATAATGACGTCCGCGAGTGAATATCAGCAATTTGTCGGTCATAGATCGTGGCATTGTCGAGTCACCCTTTACGTCTCATCACCCACCCCCTCAAAACTCAACCCTCAATGTCTCTCTATCGATAAAAACCTACGTATGTATGACGCGAGTCACTCACGAAAATCGTTCTTTTTTTTTCTATTTTTAAATCGATCACATATATATATATATATATATATATATATATATATATATATATATTGAAACGTATTATCAATATCAAATATAAACTCTCGAATTAATGATTAACGTAATTCTTAATTCTTTAACGTATACAAACAGACGAAAAATTGAAGAGTTCTTCGAGAAATAAAAAAGTGGACAAAAGAATATTTTGAAAAACGAAATTTCGTCGCTTATAAACGTATTTATTTGTCGAATGATTTTTGTTTAGAGAAGGAGGGGGAAAAAAGAGAGAGAGAGAGAGAGAGAGAGAGAGAGGGATGAAGAAAAGAAAAGAAAAAAGAGAGAGAGAGAGAGAGAGAGAGAAAAGAAAAAAAGAGGAGAGGACGAACGAACGCGTGCACTTTCGAGGGAATATTTTTTTCGCATATTTCATCGAGCGTGCTCGGTTGAAAAGAAAAATACGAAGAGCAAAATTTCGAAAATTTCTTTTTTTTTTTTTTACAACATAACTCAATGCACGAACATTGCCCGACATTGATGATATTTATAAAATATTTCACGTAACAAGTTAATACGTAAATATTCTAACATTCGAAAATACTTTATTCACTTTAAAAATATAAAAAAAAGAAAAGAAAAAAAATCAAGAAAAAAGTTCACCAAGTTATCGAATATTTTTCTACATATCCGTATGTACGCCCGTATAGATGAGTTTTATAGTTTGATATATCGTTGCTCGAACACGTGTGCAAATTTCAGAGCACAAGGTTACATACGAAGTTAGCCAAGCGTTTCAAAATCGTTACATTTTTACGTTTTTGACGAGCAAGGCAACATCTCTCTCTCTCTTTCTCTCTCTCTCTCTCATTTTTTTTTTTAACAATACAACATGTTGTATTCCCCTTGTTACTAATGCAAAATCCATTTTCTCGTTTTCGTAGGACTCAAACGTTTTCCCTCTTTTTTTTTTTGTTTTGTTTTTTTTGTTTTCTTTTTTGATTATTTTATATCCATTTTTCTTTCTTCGTGTTTTTTTTTTTTGTTTTTTGTTTTGTTTCTTCATACGAATCAATCTTCGTTATAAATAATAAACGACTTTAAAACGTTATCGTATGAAAGAGATTTTTAGAATTAAAGCGTCAATGATTGTTTTCATCGAAATTATTATTTTCGTATGTCGAAACGTTCGCGTGGAATTGTTTAATGAGAATCGAAAATAAAGATTGTTTAGATAAGGGGATGAAAAGGATAGATATCGTTATACTTTGGGATAGATATCGTCTTATGGGACCGATAGCAACTTCGTTTGGAATTCAGAATGAAATTTTAACACTTACGAGAATCCATTTCCCTTATCCCTCTCACTCTCTCTCTCTCTCTCTCTCTCTCTCTCTCTCTCTCTCTCTCTCTCTCTCTCACTCTCTTTTTCTCTTTAGAAATAATTCGAGAAGTTTCAACGAGAACGAAAAGTTTTTCTCGTTTTCACATTCTCTTTTTATGAATATTCAAATATTTTCTAAATTTTGAAGCCTGAGTAAATTTAACACTAGCACCGGGATATCGAGCTCGTTATTTAAAATGAATTAAAAAGAAAAAAAAAAAAACGAGAAAGAAAGAATCAGAAAAGAATTAATAAGAAATGACACTTGTCGGAGATCGAATGTATTAGTTAAAATTAAAAAAAAAAAGAAAAGAAAAGAAAAAGAAGAGATAGAGAGAATAGAAAAATAAGAAAAAAAGAATTAATAAGAAATAATTTTGTAATAACAATGTCTAATGTAATCACATTAATCATGATGAATTTCTTAATAACAGAATAGAAGAGAAATAAATAAATAAATAAATAAATGATGAATAGATTATTTTATTATTTGAAAACTTGTTAAATGTATTTCTGTAGACGATATTATTAACGTAATAGTTTGCGTACCACCATTAATGATAAACTCTGATAGACAAGTAGAACCCAAACGATCGTGAGCGTGTTCACGAGGGAAACTGAAATTCGCTTGAAACTGTAACACCGCAAACGATATTCGATATAATTTTGTGGATTCATACCGGGCTCGCCTTAAACCAAATCGCATACTATACCCTATCCCCGAGAAATTTGGAAATTCTCCTTTACGTCACCGTATTACTAAATTATATACAATTTTACATCCTTATCAATGAATAAGGGTACTTTCTAAATAATAATAATAATATATATATATATATATATGAAATAAAATAATAATTATTTAAAACTATAGAGAAGGATATAATACTGAATTTTATATATTATAATTAAAGAAGTAAAAAGAAATATAAATCAATCTATTAGTTTATACAAGTAATATTAAATTGTATGCAATTTTACTTTCTTATCAACGAATAAGGATAACTTTTAAATTCTATATTTTATATAGCTGTAAAGTAAAATAAGAATTATTTAAAAACATAACGAAGGAAATAATCCTGAACTTTTTATATATCATGATTAACAAAGATTACAAAAAAAGATATTAATGTGTCAATTTACAAATATATACACATATATTTATATATATATATAAATATATAAACAAATAAATAAATTTGGTATGTTATAAAAAAATATTCTAATGATTATATACATATATATATATAAAAACTAATTATATATACACACACATATATATATATATCTACAAATATATAGATAAATAAAGAAAAAAATATAAAAAAAAATTGGAATTTATGAATTTGGAAAAAGCATGTCAATTCATTCGTTTGATACGTGTACAAAGAAGAATGCTTGGAAAACACGTGGTAGGAGGAAATTATGACGAGCGACCTCTCCCCCTTTTCTCTCTCTCTCTCTCTCTCTCTCTCTCATACACTCTTCGTGTCTTCATAAATTATACAGTAGCAGGCCGCATTTAAATTTCAATTATCCGTTATTACGGTAGTAACGGTGGAGTAAGTAGCAAGTCGAGAAAGAATACATGCGTCATCCCTCTTACCTGCTTACACAACGATCTTTTTTACTTACCTACCTATCTATCTATCTACCTACTTGAAAAGCAAAGAAACTTTTTATCGGTATCGTAAACTCTTCTAGTCGATCTTTCTAGTTATTATTTGTAATCGTATACCATACTTATTATCTAATATTCTTCGAACGTATATATTATATATACATTTCTTTTGTTTTTTTATTACATTTTATTATTTTTCGTTATTATTATTATTATTATAATTTCGAGATGAATTTATGAAAATTTATTATATACATATATGTATATATATATATAGAAATTTAATAAAATTTAATTAAAAAAAATACATCATATATATATATATATATAAATATATAGATATAGATATAAGTATGTACAATATATGATTAATATTATAAAATAATAAAAAAAGTAATATGTAAATACATCCACATATCTATACAATAATAATAATAATAATAATATATCAATATATGTATATATAATAGTAACAACAATAATAATATATATTATAAACTAATAAAAAAAGTAATATGAAAATACATCCACATATTTATACAATAATAATAATAACAATAATAATAATATATTAATAATATATGTATATATATATATACATATATATTTGTGTGTAAAGAGAGAGAGAGAGAGATAAATAGATATAGATATATACATGGTATATATTATAAAATGATAAAAAAAATTAATATGTATATACATTCTATATAATAAAAGATATCCATATAATAAAATTCCTTTGAAATATTTAATAAAGTATGCAAATGATAGAGAATCCTGATCCATTATTAAATATTTGAATGGAACTTTATTCATTCCTCTCCATTATCTTATACGAATTCAATTTGAAATTTCTCTTCAATAATATCCTCCTACATTGATCTTTTTTATTACTTTGATTAATTGGATTCGTTTAAATACGATATTTACATTGATTTCAATTCGATTACCACTTTATATATTCAGTCTTTTTTTTCTTTTTTTATGTCGACTTCAATGTTCTTATTTAATTCTTTTATCATCCTTCTAATACATCGAATTAAGTTACAAATTCTCGTGCGACTTAATTAAGCGACATTTCATTAACAATAGTATAATTCAATATTTATGTTCGATTAATGATCGATTTAGTTAATACTAATGAATTAATTTGAATTTAATGTTTACGTTTAATTATAATATTATTTCGTTAATACGTAGAGTTCATTTTAGTTGAATGTTGGAGTTCAATTAAGTGATATATAATTAATATGTTAAATTTGATGTTAATCCTGTATATAGTATTCATTTAATTGACATACTAAATTTTGTTGAATTATTAAGAAACCATTTAATTAACATGCATTAGACAAAGAGAGAAAGAGATAGAGAGAAATAGTAGAGTGAAAATAGTAAAGTAAGAAAGTATAGTTAACGATGTAAATGATTAATATCTTAAATTTCTTCGATTTTTCTTTTTTTTTAAACTTCAAAAGTAACCAAACGCGTGTAACGATAATCATTCATAATTTTCCAATTACGAGATATTATATTAAATCGAATTATAGTTAATGTACGATAAATATTTTCTGAAAAAAAAAAAGAAAAAAGTGTCAAGTATTAAAAGAAAAACATTCTGTTCAATTTCTTTCATAAAAGTAAATTCAATTACAAAGAATTACATTTGAATCGATAAGACGATTTGATTTTACACAATGTCAATTTATTATCCTTTGGAATATAAAGTACTAAAGATTGTTGAAATAAATTTACGCCATCGTCATCGTTATTATTATTCTTATTATTATTAATAATAAATATCTAACGAAGAGGAGAGAATCAATTGTCACATGAAACGCGACAATTTTTCATTGATATATTTCATTGATCCGACATTCTTTTCGTAACATTACCACTATCATCCGTCGTTCGTCAGTTCAAATATTATTCCTTGCAATTCATTCGTCGTTCGATAGTTTCATCATTCTCTTTTCCTTCAACACACGAACGTAAATATACAACGATTGCACAAGAGATTGAAAGGGTAAGAGAAAAGATATGATAAACGAACCAAAAAAGAAAAAAGAAACGGAGAGACAGAGAGAGAGAGAGAGAAAGAAAAATAAAAAAAAAAGCAAAAAAAAAAAAGAAACAAAGTGAAAGAAAATAGAGAACGAACGATTTGCTCGCTGATGTTTCGTCGTTATATCCGAACGTTTCGAACGTTAAGAAATACATGAAGGGAAAAACGAAGGAAGGAAGGAAGAAATGAAGGAGAAAAAAAAAATAACGTGCGAACGAAAGAGGCGTTTCGTATTATGCTGGTAAAAGAGGAAAAAAATATAAAAAAAAAAAAAAAATGAAAAAGAAACGAAAGGAGAGTTCAAGAAAATATTAACAGATGGATCTATCTATCTTTTGATTGACTATACGATATTTGTTTTCTTTTTTTTTTTTTTTAATTCACTAATTTCAATTGTAATCATAAGATCGAAAGATGATGAATTACTTGTTAACTCGTTCAATAGTTCCTTCTAACTTTTCGTAATAATTTTTCATGATAATAATCGATATGATAATAATGAAGAATAAATAAATGTGATTCGTTACGTTGAAATATTGTAATTGTAATTAGCATAACTTATATAATTATTTAATTATCTATGTAATTATTTAATCGTATTTATATAATTATCATTACGTTGTATATTTAATAATTGATCATATGTTATTATTGTAATTGTAATGAAATTATATGTTTAATGATCAATTCTTTATTATAGTTATAATTAATTTATTACAAGTTGAAAAGAATAGACATTAATTTAAATATTATTTAATCTCGCATGTAATTTATTTATAATGCAGATATAATTTTTGAAAAATATTTGACATTGCCATTCGTTTCGTTTTTTTTTTTTTTTTTATTTCTTTCAAATAACACATTCGTCGCAAATTGATTACGATAGGACTGATCAATTGCGATGATTTGAGAGAACACTTTCTTTCCTTTCTTTTTCTTCTTTTTTTACGAATGATCGTAAATCCAATTCGCGTGTTCGTTACAACACAAAACAGAAATGATCGCTTAAGCGATAACGACGTTCGCATAAACTCGTAATAATACTTACGTGAATATTCACGAACGTGAATTATGATACTTTTCGATTGTTCTTTCACCTTCGTGAATTAAAAATTTCATGCGAACCTCTTCGCGTTTACTTGTTAATAAGCGTAGGAAACAAAAAAAAAACAAAGAATAATAAAATAAAGGAAAAAAGTAAGTGAAGTGAGCACGACAGCGTGATTCACGTTGGTCGTTTCTACGCGACATCCTATTTATCAAGAGAGAAAAGATTTGTTTCTCTTTTTTTTTCTTTTTTCATCGATAAACTCGAGGAAAAATGTTATCTTGAATATTTAAATAATCGCAATGTCGTCAACGCGAATATCGAATTTTAATTATAATATTACAATTAATAAAACGTTCATTATGTCGTTAATGTTATAATGAAATAATAAATAAAATATAAAAGATTGAACATCGATTATAAAAATGATCTAGGATGATCTATTTGATATCGATTCGTTTAGATGTACGTATGGTTAGAAAATTATTTTGGAAAAGTTGTTTACGACATTGTAAAAATGAAAAGAAAGTTTCTCTTTTTCTTTTTTTTTTTTGGACGATATTATTCTAATAATTTTAAAACGCAATGGGTATTCTTGATAATGAAAATGAAATAGCAATATAGATAATATGAAAAGAAAAGTTAGGAGGTAGTAAGCATACTTGAAATAATATAGAATGTACATGAAACAGTTTCATGTACTACTTCATATAATGAGCATAAAACAACTTTAAAGTAACAAATGTTTGATAAAGTATACTACATGAAATAGTTTTACAGAGCAACAGGTACATGAAATAATGAACACGAAACAATTTTGTTGTTACCGGATAAAAATGATAAATGATAAAAAGAACAATCAAAATAATATTTTTTCCAATTCCGACAAATATATATATATATATATATATATATATACGCATATAATATATATATATATATATACGCATATAATATATATTATAAATACATATATATAGATATTTATTTTCTTTTTTTCATTATTAAAAAATTTTATATTCAATTATTAAAATGAGAGCATTATTGAAATTACTAATAAACAGTAAAAAGTAATTAAAAAAGAAAACTAAATATATATAGTATTTAGTTTTCCTTTTTTTATTATTAAAAAATATTATATTCGATTACTAAAATAAGAGCATCATTGAAATTATTCATAAACAGTAAAAAGTAATTGAATCATTAAAAAAAAAAGAAAGAGAGATATTGAACGTATAATGAATGTTCAGAAATTGGAAAATTATGAAATTTAATTCATTAACAATTTTTTTCATAATTTCTTAAATCGATTAAAAATAAACCTCTCTCTTTCTCTCTATCTCTATGTATATGCGCATATACTAAATTTATATTAAATTTTGCATATATATATATGTATATTATTATGTATATTATGTATATATATATGTATTTTATTATGTATATATTGCATATATATATACAAAAATTAAAAAATCACGAAATTTAATTTATCTATAATTTTCATAATTTTTTCAACCGATTAAAAATAAGATACATTCCACACATATACACATACATACACGCACACACACACAACAAGTAATTGAACAAGTAATTGACGCTCCAGGTGTTCGAAAAAGATACACGTAATCTCTGAAAGCTTTCGTAAAGTCTTCCTTCGTGTACACGCAATCAAAATAATCGGCTTATATCTTATATAGAAAATAAGCATAAATTAATTCCCAAGCGTATGGAGGATCGAGCGTTATAACCAAGGACACTTTCGTTCTTCGAAGGATTTTCAAACGAGTGAGATAAATAAATATATAGATAAATAGATAGATAGATAGATAGATAGATAGATAGATAGACGGATAGATAAATAAAGAAAAAAATAAATTGTTCGATTTTCGATCATTATCGTACACTTTATTTTTATCTATTATAAAAATCATATAACAATACATTATGATGTAATAACGTCAAAGAACGTCAATCAACGTTCTTAATTTTTTTATTTATTTAACACGCGTGATACGACCGTAATAAAATAATAAATTTTTTTATTAATGAACAGAAAAATATGTAGATACACTTATATACAGAACAACTAAACAATAAATTAAAAGAAATTTCTTTTACGTTAATATTAATATTAAAAAAAACAATACATAAGTAACGTTTATGTTATATCTACAATAATGTTACTAATAACAAATGATACATACATACATATATAAATAAATAAGTAATTAAGAATAAAAAGAGATAGAAACACTGTTCTATCTCTCTCTCTCTCTCTCTCTCTCTTTCTCTCTCACAGATCGATCAATCGAAATATTTTCTTCATTGTATAATATTTTATTATTACACGCACATATTATACGTATAATAAATAAATAAAAATATATATTATATATAACACAAATAATTATTCGATTCGATACATAATCCGATCTTTATATACATAAAAATCTACACGTGTCCACACTTCTCACTTTTATCCATAAGAATTTTCAATCGAATAAATTTGAAATTTCCTCCATTTCGTACGATTTAAAAAATAGAGAAACAAACAAACCCACTTATCATTCAAACTTTAACGCCAAACCGATAATAAAATCTTTTTTTCCGATCGTATACTACATCCTGGTGACGAAGCATTGTGCTCGATCAAAAATAGAAAGATAAAACCTTTGAAAAGTTCGAAGGTCTCCGTTCACCAATAGTATATACACTCGAGATATGATCATCGTTTCGAAATAGAAAGAGAGAGAGAGAGAGAGAGAAAGAGACAGAGATACACATATAGATATCTATAGATATATCTATCTCTGATGGTGGCTTTTGAGAAGAGCCAGTTCGAGAACATTGATATTCGACGGACACGTTTGCAATCGAAACGCTTTTCCGCGGAAGTGCGAGAAGGGCGGAAAGAGAGATAGAAATATAGATAGAGATAGATATAAAGAGAGAGAGAGAAGGGTCTATGGGGTACGTTTATGGTCGATCGATTCGAATAACGTTGTCCCGTCCGTTGGGAGTCGATCGGTTTCGCGGCCGATCGCACGATGAATGTGGAATAAATGGCAGACTAGGGGAGGTTCGCTAGGGGTGAAAACCCCTTCTTGATAAGCCTACGTTCGCGCGTTCGGACCATTAAATCGAGTGGCAGGCAGGCAGACTAATGGAGAACAAATTCGTCGGGAAAGATTATATAAACGAAACCGAGTTTCAAGTGGATGAGTCGAATGGATCGATCGCGACTCGATTCGAAGGAATGATAAGTCTTTTTTTTTTTTCAGGGGATGGATGATGTTTAGAGTATAGTTTGAATTGGGGAGGGAGTAAGGGTGAGAGGAGAGTGTAAGGGATGGATTAAGTAGGTCGAAACGTTATTACTATTATTAGTATCATTTTGTGATCGTTCGAATGCGAATAATCGATAGTTTATTTTATAATGTAATAGAAAATAATGATAATGAAAGTGAGTTGATGGTAGAAAAAGATTTGTATGTATTTGGGTAGTAGAATTATTCGGTTTTTTTTTTTTGTATCTATGTATGTGTATATATATATATATTATATAAATTTTTTATTTATATATATAAATATATATATATATGTGTGTGTGTGTGTATATGTATTAGTGATAGATATTACGACTGAAATAAATCGATGAAAATTTTAATGATCATTTCTTTTTGTTTTTTCTTACGCATCAGTTTAGATTTTGTCATTACAAAATTATCATGTATCTCTAGGAGAAATGAAAAAATATTTTCTCATAAAAAAATTCAAACGCAAGTATTAATTTGTAATAATTGTATGACAGTTTAAGCGTTGTCCTTCCAGTTACAAAGAAAAATATTGTACAATCCTCTCACCCTCCTATTTTCAATTTTCATTCTATAATCCAATAATATCTACTACGCTTTCGACGAGATATTGACCCCTTCGCAAAGAAATATTTTTCCATCAATAATTTACTATCACGAGCATTCCAATATCCGCAGACTTAAACAATTTATTACAATAATAACGATACAAGTAATGAGACCAATAACGCAGCGCGAACAAAGATAAAAAATAAAAAGAAAAAAGAAGAAGAGAAAGGAGGCCAGCATTACTTATGATTAGTTATAAAATCATCTTCTTTAAAAAAAAAAAAAAAAAACAAAATCTCGCGGAAGAATAGAATAGCTGTAAATGGCAGAATCGAATAAATAGCAAAAACTCGAATGCATGAAAATAAGAGAAGGAGAGAAAAAGAAAGAAGAAAAAAAAAGAAAGAGAGAGAGAGAGAGATAGATATAGATAGATATAGGGTTGATTAATTTGCAGAGCAGTGCTGCCAACGTTTCTAGGGATTGATTTCGATGAATGCAGCGTAGATTAAGACGCAAGCGACCCTTCGCAAGAAACACCTTATTGCAGTCCCGTCGTTCATGAGAGACGAGGAGCAACTATAGAAATAGATAGAGAAAGAGAGAGAGAGAGAGAGAAAGAGAAGGGTTGAAGAGGAGATAGAAGGGGGTGGTCTCGGAAATGGTGGCTCAGGGTATGGGGTATATATCCGTAGAGTTATGGCCGGTATGAAACCCATAGCAAATGATGCAGGACTACGTGACCAGCGTGTAAAGGTCTCGTTTCAACCCCTTACTACTCTTCTACCCTCTAGGGTAGCTGCAATCAGCAACGTGCGCTGGCCAGTACTGAAATAAATTTAATAAAAAAGCCGTGTTCACCTAGGTACATGACGTTAGCCATCTCTGTGAAGTTAATAAGAAAAATTCTTTGAAGGAAGCGCAGGGAGATGTTAGAGTTTTGCTTTTTCTAGTTTTCTAGTTTTCTTTTTTTTTTTTTCTTCTTTTTTCTTTTCTTTTTTTTTTCTTCTTTTTATCTGTTTTTCTCTCTGTTTTGTTTCTTTTTTTGTTCTCTTGTTTTTTTTTTTTTTGTTCTTCGTTTCTTTCAATCGCTTTTAATTTTTGTATTGAAACGTCATGTATCTTTTATATATATATACGTTCAAACGGAAAGAAAAATTCTATTTATTTATTTTTAAAAGATTTTTCTTTATTTATTTGTCCGTTGTGACAGATAAATCAGCAAAGTGTGTTGCGATGATTCATTATTTAAGTTGATTATCGATAAGAAAAGAAATCGTTGATATAGAAAGGAAAAAATGGGTTACAAACTGAAATATGTAAAATATATTGTCGATATAATTTAATAATACAACATACATATATATATATAAGTATCAATTTATGCAACATATTTATATACAACACACACACACATATATATACATCATTATTGCTAAAAAAAAACTGATTAACGTTTAAACCGACCAATCCATTACACCTCCTCAAAAAAAAAAAGGAAAAAAAAAAAAGAGAGAGAAGAAGAAAAGAAAAAAGAAAAAAGGACAAAACCTATGGAAAAACTTATCGTTAAGAAAAAAATCGTGACATAATAGGGCCAAAGCTCTAAGAACCTCTGCTACCACCTTTCATGTAACTAACGATAAGGATTGCAGGGGGTGAAAGTGAGGTTAACAGTCGCCATAAAATTTGGTGTCTTTGCCGATAGAGGGTAGCTTTTAGAACGAGAAACGTGGGAAATCTAGTATCGAGTTTCGACGATGCTCGAACCTACGTACTATGTATATACTACTACTAAAACAAATACACGCATATATATATATACATATATATATATATACGTATACAGAGCTAGCTCGCTTAGACCAACATCTTGCCAGTCCTATTACGTGAAATTTAATGGAGAACGCGCCGTCACGTGTTGCTACGAGAGAGAGAACCACCACAGAATTCTGATTGTATCCTATCCATGATGATCCAATATGTCTCCCATAACGTTCTCTATGTATATAGTTTCTCTCTCTCTCTCTCTCGTACGTACATAGTAGGTTCGTTCGTTCGTTCGTTCGTTCGTTCGTTCATTCGTTCGTTCGTTCGTTCGTTCTCCGATGCACCGACATATTTGTTAGCACCCCTGTTACTCCACCTTCGATCCCACTCGAGCGAACGACATTTCAGCAGATCACACCAATCCCCTTGATTGAATACATCAGCATTCATCAGCAGGCCGAATCTCCCAAGCCCCGGTGTTTGTGTACCTTGTACGATATATACGAAACTCTATCCCAATATGCGTTTTCCTCTTTTCAAATCATTGCTCGCCCTTTGTTTGTTTTTTTTTTTTTTTGCTTTCTTCTTCGTCTTTTCTTTTTTCTTGTTGTTTATTTTGTTATTTTGTTATTTTGTTCATTTGTTATTTTTGTATTTCTTTCTTTCTTTCTTTCTTTCTTTCTTTCTTTCTTTCGTTTTTCTTTTTTCTTTTTTCTTTTTTTGACCCATCGTACTGAACTGTTTTAATCGAACTGTCTTTCGATATCATTAACACGTTATCGTGATATCGATCGATATTGTATTATAACATTAATTAGTAATGATCGTGAAATATGTTTAAACGATGCCGTATAAAATGATATAATCGTTGATATAAATCATGCAACGCGTTGACATGACCTTAATCGTAGCTTCGAGAAATTTCAAGCCTCGTTTTAAAACCACTCTTCTTGGATTCTTGAATAACTGGGAGAAAAGATGTTTACAGGGAAAAGAGAAAAAGAAGAAGAGAGAACTGAACAACGACGACGACGACGACGATAACAACAACAACAACAACAACAACAATAATAATAATAATAATAATAACAATAATAATATCAAAGAAAGAAGAAACGACTAAAAAAATTACGAAATAAATAAGAGACAGATAAGATACATAAACATAAAAGAATAAAACCGAAAAGTTGCATTTACAAATTTACAAAGAATGAAAATCAAAGAACGAAACAAGTCCTTTACGATAAAAATCACAGTGAAATTCGTGGAAAGGTATCCTTTAAATACCTTTAAATAAGTCCTTAGAACGAGTTACGTTAAAGGTTTCCACGTTAAAAGAAAATTGAGAGGGTAAGAAAAACGAAAGAAAAAAGAGAGAAAGAGAAACGGAACGAAGAAAGAAATGAGAAGGAATGAGAAAGAGATAGAGAGAGATAGAAAAGAACGAGAGACACACAGAGAGAAAGAGAGAGAGAGAGATAAAAAAGAGAAAAAAAAGAGACAGAGAGAGAGAAAGAGAAAACGAGCGAAGATTTTTACATCGAATCTACTGATATTGAATATTTTAGTCTTCTTTCATCTAACAACCTATGTTCTATCTCTCTCCTTCTCTTCACCAATCCACACTCTTCTTTCATCCCCTCCACTTACACCTCCCACTCCTCTTCTTCTTCTTTCTCTTTTCTTTTCTTTTCTTTTCTTTTCTCTCCTTTCCATTCCTTTCTCTCTTCCACCCTTCCTCTTCCTTTTTCCTTTATCGTTTTTTTTTCTTTTCTTTTCTTTTTTCTTTTTTTTTTTTTTCTTTTTTTCCCCTCTTAAAGGGCCTCGCACGCTCGAACTTAGTCTTGGTGGCGCATAAAAGGAAATTTTACGAGGCAAACAATTCACCGTGGGAGAACAGGAAGCTCGAAAAAGTACAAGAGAGAGACAGAATGGGGGAGAGGGAGAGAAAGAGAAAGAGAAAGATGAAGAATGGCGATGACGTTTTCAGAGACGAGCTTTCCTCGAGCAAAAAGAAGAATAGCTTTTGCCGTGCGATGTTTCTTCTTCTTCTACTTCTTCTGCTTCGTTTTCTTTTTATTTCTCTTCTTTTTTTTTTCTTCTTCTTCGTCTTCTTCGTCTTCTTCGTCTTCTTGGCCGATGCGAAATCCTTTTTACGGAGTTTCCGCCGAATGAACGAAGAGGCTCGACGGTCCGTAAACAAAAATCATCCGGCACCATCCCTTATCTCTCTCTCTCTCTCTCTCTCTCTTTTTCTCTTTTTCTTTCTGTTGCACTCTCTCTTAGGGATATATATATATGTATGTATGTATGTAGGTGTATAAAGGGTGATCTAACTAGAATCACTTTGATATTTTTTTCGATATACAAGATTTCGTTTTTTTTTTTTTTTGTTTATTGTCGTTGTTTTTGTTTCGACTTCGTTTTCGTTTTTTCATTTCTGTTTTTTTTTCTTCTTCTTCTTTTTGGTTCTGCTCGTTTCGAAAATTGAAAAGTGTCCTTCAGTTGTATTTAACTGTTGTATCGAGTGGATATTTAATTTCTTTTTGTAATTAAAGAAAATTAAGTAAAAAAGAGAATTAAGAACAAAATTTGTTTTAATTATTTTGTTATACGTAGATATGATATAGGTATGATATATGTATATTATATATGTATATATGTGTGTGTGTGTGTATTATGTTATAAAATATACGATTATATTATAATATATATCAGATTTATTTTATTTGATATACTGTATTATTATGAAATTTTTCGGAATGAAAAAAATCAATATAAACTTATCCACAAACTTCAATTATCTTTATATATATATATATAAACATTGTATATAACAAAATCTTATATCCATCAATCGTAATAAGAAAATTCGATTTTATATCGATTAATATAAATCTGAATAAGAAGATAGTTAGAAATAATGTTAAGTAAAAAGATAAAAAGAACTTCAATTTCAGTCAAAATAATGATAGAACATAATCGTCGAATTTTACGAATTCAATTTCATTCAATGAGATTTCAATTCCACAAAATTATGATTTGCATAGTTATTCTTTTTTCGTGGTTTTCGTGTTTGTTTGTTTTTTTTTTTTTTTCTTTTCTTTTCTTTTTTGTAAAAAAAATTAATACCTTAATAAAGTGAGATCGAACGAGACGTTAGTTTTACGTGGATCACCCTGTACATAGAATCTGTGTGTAATCCGTATAACTGTGTGCATCTTCCAGACGCCGTAAACTGAAATTACGTCGCGACGCATCTCGCCCTTTTTCGTCGAGTATAAGTGCAACGAAAGAGGCAAGAAATAAGAGAGGAAGAAAGAAAGAGAGAGAGAGAGAGAGAGAGAGAGAGAGAGAGGGAAATAACTCTCATGATTAGTGTTCCTTCTTTAGTATGGTACATCACTGTTGGAAAGAATGAGAAAACACGTTGTTGAATAAACGATGCCACTCCAGAAATGAAACGTTGAACTTCTTTTTCTTTTTATTTTATTTTTTCTCTTCTTCGTAGATGATTAGAATCGTTGATGCGAATGGAAAATTTATTTCTTGATTGTGGTGTTAACAGAAAAAAAAAAAAAGAAAGAAAGAGAGGAAGATGAAGCGATCAATTTTTCTTTTATTCATTTCTAGTTTTAATTTTCTTTTTCTTTTCGATTAAAAGAGATCTGATGGTATCATCGATTTAAATCTTCTTTCGATTCGTCTGAGTTTATTTTTCTTTGTTTATTTTTTTTTTTTTTTGTTAATTCATATTACGAAATGTAATTTTTCGAATGTTTTTTAATCGCTGTTTTCTAATCTAAGTTTGTTGCTATAAATTAGATAAAAATTAGAGATTCGATTAAAGAAGATGATAAAATTGTTTAAGATTTTGTAATTATGATGTATCTTTGTCTATCGTATTGATATAGAATTGCAATTAACACAATAATGCGCATGTATAAGCTAATAAGAATTTTATTTGAAATATAAAAATGATTGGTAAATATAAATGAGGATATTAATCAGTTATATTCGTTATTGTAAATTTCATTGTTAGTGTCGTTTAGTAATTATTAACATTGAATAAATTTTAGATTGATTATAATAATCGAGACTTGCAAAGTCGACAAGATTTTGTTTAAAATGATATAATAAAAAAATACTAATAAATCTCTACAATTTATTACACATCTAATAAAAATTCAAATTTTTGATATCAAAAAAAAAAAAAAGAAAGAAAAAAAGAAGCAAAAATAAATAAATCTAAGTCTAACGAATCTCTAATAAATCTATAATAAAAATTAAGTTTTGTAATACGAAAAAGAAAAATAATATATCTAATAAATCTTTAATAAATCTCTAATAAATCCAACAAATAATATCAAATAAAATTTTAATTTTTCACATCGCAAACAATATTGTATAATAGAAATCGAGATTTTTAAATTAAACAAAAATTGATCGACAAATGATATATCTAATATATCTCTAACGATATCTGATAAATCGTATTTAATAGAAATAATATTTAATAAATTCTTGATATCTTTCAGACATTAAAGATTACGTATAGCATCAAAACTTTTATTATATTATATAAATTGACGTTGAAAGTCAGAATTTCCTTCGAAATTTGAACGCACTCGTCTTTTGCAAGAAACCAACGAGTGAAGACGAACGATCTAAAATAACAATTAACAATTAACACGCGTATCGTTCAAAATAACACACACATATATATATACATATATCTAATAAAAATTAAGATTCATAAAATGAAAAAGAAAAGAAATATATCTAATAAATCTTACAGAATAATCTCAAATAAAATTTGAATCAGTTACATCGGAACAAAATGTCGTATAATAGAGAAATCATGTTTTTTAAATTAAACAAAAATTGATCGACGAGTAAACACATGGAATAAATCTCTAACGATAATTGATAAATCATATAAATAATATTTCATTAATTTGTAATATCCTTTAGATATTCAAGATTACGCGTGGTATCAAAATTTCTGTTATATTATATAAATTGACGTTGAAAGTCAGAATTTCCTTCGAAATTTGAACGCACTCGTCTTTTGCAAGAAACCGACGAGTAAAGACGAGCAAAGGGATGGACTGAAAAAGAGAGAGAGAGAGAGAGAGAGAGAGAGAGAAAGGATGGTGAGAGGGTATGGAAAGGAAGAAGTTGGATTTTCTAGTCAAGTGCTCGCGGGAAATTTTGAAAGGAGGTAAGAACGAGGAAATATTCCGAGAGCCGAGAAGGAAAGCTGCTGCTTGCTCTTTCGCACAATGAAAAGGCGCGCGTTTTCATGCATATGGGGGATTTATCGTTTGCACGATGAATTTCCTTTACGCGTGACTACGCCACCATAGAAACGCGTAAAAGGTGCGCATCGTGACTCCATCTTATCGCGTTCGAGAGACGATACTAAAGAGAGAGAGAGAGAGAGAGAGAGAAGGAAAAATATTAAAAGTATTATTCGCTTGCTAGATTAAGAAATATTTTTTATTTTTTTTTTATTTTTCCCCTTTCTTCAAAATGAAATTCTATTTGTCCGATTTATTACGTATGTATAAAACGTATATATAATATTAAATGTATTCTATATATATATATCTTTGTGTGCGCGTGTGTATGTATTTATGAATCAATCGTTTTTGAAAAATGTTATATTTTAATAATAATCGAATGCATGTCGTTGAATTATTTATTTCTAATGTTTCGAATCATTTTACATTGATATCTATGAATCAATCGTTTTTTAAAGAAGCTTATATTTTAATAATTCAATGCGTATCGTTCAATCATTTATTTTTCACGTTTCGTTATTTCTTTTTCTTTTCTCTTTTTTAATTCTTTTTTCGTAAACGTTACAAATATAATGTAAATTTTTATTATCGTTTTTCAAATCCCTTTCGTAATGTCCATATGTATTTAATAAATATTTATTACGGAGGAGACTCGTTTGATATTATCACGAGAATATTTGTAATATGAAATTCTAATTGATGTAAATGTGCGTTTATTTTTCCTTCTATCGTTTGCTCCGATAGAAAAATATTTTTTATATTTCCTTTTCCTTTCTTTTTCAGCATAGATCTAATCGAAATTTTATTTGTTTGATTTATCGTCTATCTCATTCATAAATTAATCATTTTTCAAGAATTTTCTGTAATATTCATTTCATTATTTATTTATGCTACTTTGAATCGATCTTTGCTTTATTTCTCGTAATATTTCAAACAACTATATAAATATCATTTTAATATCTCCGATTATTTTTGAAATCTTTTTTCTCGAGTGTCTATATATATATATATATATATTTTTTTTTTATTAAATATTTATTACGATTAAGATCTCTTTCATATTATTACGAAGATATTTGTAATATTAATTTGTAATTAATGTAAATACTAGTTTAATAACCTTAAATCATGAACTGTTAGCAATGCGTTCAGTATAGGGTTGATTCGAATTACTCTGAGAATCTTGAACGATAAAGCCCCTTTCCAATGAGCAATGGTTTCCATGCAACGCGATCGAAACATCGTGATTGATAATCGATCATTGCTATGTTCCAAGTCCTGTTGAAACTAGGAAATCGATGTATACGTATCGCGTAATCTAGCTTTACTGGTGGCCAACATGCTGGTTCTCTTTATGGTTAACTATACTATATCGATGAATGAAATTGACGTAATATCGAAATAACTTAATATTTCCTTTCTTTTCCGACTAAATGTTTTCATTCGTTAAAAGAACGAAAATGTTCTGTTGCTTTTAAACATTTCTTAATACTTCTAATAACAATTAATAATTTCAGAAAGTAATACAAGCTTCAAAAGTGTTTCGAAAAATATTTAGAAATATTTGGAAATATATTTTAAAACGTGTAGAGAATATTGTTACTTCTGAAAAATTGTGCTTGGAAAATTTCATAATCAAAATCGTAAATCAATTAAGATTCTACAAATTTATTTATTAGAAATTTCTAACGTTTCTTACCAAAAAAAAAAAAAAAAACTGAGATAATTCGTACTTTAATTTAAACAAAATACATTTTTCTAAAGTTGAAAAGTAAAGTCCGAGAGTAAAATCTATTATCACAGATAATGAAAAATAAAAAGACAAACGATATAATAAATCGATTTAACACTTGAACTTCGTATTTCTTCGTTGACAAAACAAATGCCTTTACATGTCTTTGCTGAGAACAGTTGATAAAAAAAAAAAAGGGGGGGAAAAAAATTGAAGAAAAAAGAAACGAAAGTAAAAAAGAAAAAGAAAAAGAAAAAAGAAAAGAAAAAAGAAAAACGTAAAACTACTTACAATATTTCTTTTCTACAAATATCGGGTAATTTAAGAACAAATTGGAGTACGTTGAATATGACGAAAGTCACGAAAAGTTAGGAAAGCTTTAGGATTTATGACGTACGAACGTTAATGATACCCATAATATATACATTATATATATATATATATTCATACATACATACACATAGTATACATAAATAAAAAGTAGTTGTATATTAACGAGAGTAGAAAATTAGCGAGAGAGAGAAAAAAAAAAGAGTCTAGACGATCGACTCTATAAAATACTAAGGGTTGTAATCGTCGTCGATTTTATTTACAAAAGGGGGATGACCGGACACAATGGAAGAGGGTAGCGACCACAGTGGCCAATTACGACAGTCTGGGGGATTAAATTCAAAAGGGAAAGATTGAGATAGTACGAGAGAAAAAGAAAAGAGAAAGAAAGAGATAGTAACAGAGTCAGTAACAAAGATAGAGATAGTAACAGAAACAAACGGAAAGAAAAAGAGAAAGAGAAAGAGAAAGAGAAAGATATATAAGAAAGATTTACAAAGTGCTTTTCATCGCAAGAAAGACTCCATTCTCGTGCGATATCGCGAGATATCGTGTATCCTGAGATCTAACGTTCAACAAAAGCGAAATCGCGAGTAAAAAAGAAACGAAACAGGGGGTGGAAGATTTGGAAGGGGGTAAGAGGGTGGAGAAGTAGCAGAAGCGATCCGGAAGGATCGCTAAAGTCGAAAAAATCCGTAGGAAGAATGAAAAGAAGCGGCGTTTCGTGTTTACGGATGAGAAAATCCTACGATAGTGATAGGTACTATCGAGCTATCTGTCGTCGAGAATAATCGATGATCGAAACGCGGAGATTCCGTTCCATTCCGAGCGTGGAAGGGGAGGGGAAAGCAACTTTTTTTTGTTTTCTTTTTTCTTTTTTTATGACAACTACACCCGCCGCGGCTCTGATTTTCTTTTGTCCTCGCGACAAATCCTTGAAGGAATCTTTTCTCGATCATTTTTTCTTTTCTTTTTTCTTTTTTGTTATATTTTCTTCTTATTATTCTTCTCTTCTCTTTTTTGTTTTTTGTTCTTTGTTGCTTGCTTTTTTATTACTTCTGTAATATATAAAATTTTTTATGTATTATATAACTGTAATAATAAAAATTTTTGTATATATATATATATATATATCGTTTGTTCCTATTTATTTGTTGATTTATTTATTTATTCATTTATAAATTACTCGTATATTGAATAATTTATATATATTTATAATAATATTTGTGATATTTAAAAATTATTGTTTTATATCTGTTTAGATGTTTATATGAAGTTGGAATTATTGAAGAATTAGAATTAGAAGATTTGAATTATTTTATAATTGAAAGTGACAAAGGAAATATTATTAAAATGCATAGACGGAATATAAATGTTTCAAAGATTTTCTAATAAGTTTCAACGAGTCTATGATCGATATTATAAACGATTCATCGATCATATGTCATTATTTATTTTGTACAAAATCATTGAGACAAATCAACTCGTTTTCACTAATCAACGATCTAACGAAACGAATGGAGTCCTTTTAAAAACTAACTTTTATTTAACTTGTACATAAACATTTTTCGTTCGTATAAAATAAAGAATCGCAATTTTCCAATTCGAATAGTTTTCAATATTTTCTAACGTTTCAATAACGTTCTCAAGAATTTTCATAATCGTTATGAAAAAATGATAGATACATCGATCGTACATCATCATTTATTTCATATAAAATCGTTCAAACAAATTGACTCGTTGTTCCTAATCAACGTGTTAAAAGAATTTATTTCACGCAAACGTATCACTCGCTTTTTAAACGCGCTACATAACTTTTCGACCGAACGAAGAAAACGAACAAATCATTGAAAACATTCTAAACAGAAAACAAAACAAAACAAAAGGGAAAACCAACAAGAAAAAAATAAAATATACAAAAAAAAAAAAAAAGAAAAAGAAGAAACGACAATAAAGTTCGGTCACTCGTTTCTTAGAAACTCGAATGAACGGACACTCGAGCCATTGAAACTAAGAAAAGAAGACATAGAAATTGTACATAGACATTCAGTAAAGTCGAAGATGATGGTTACCTACGTAGTGTCCAGAGCTTTTTAAACGAGCTCATCTCTCTCGCTTTTCTCTTTCGTCTGGCCTTTAGGTGTACCTTCGGAAAGACCGTGTTCATTAACTACTTGGTGTACCTCGGTGCGATAAAGAAAACGATGAAGAAACTGAACAAGTGTAAGAAGTATAAGAACTATAAAAAGTAGAAGAAAGAAGAAAGAAGAAGAAGAAGAAGAAGAAGAAGAAGAAGAATGGGGTGATGGTGTGAGAAAAAAGAGAGAGAAAGAAAGAAAGAAAGAAAGAAAGAAAGAAAATGAAAAAGAGTATATATATGTACATGTAAGAGAGAGAGAGAGAGAGAGAAAGAAAAAGAGAAAGAGAGAGATAAAAAGAAAGAAGAGTAGACGTGCCTTTGAAAAGAACTCGAGCGACTGGCTGCTACGAAAAGAGAGAGAGAGAGGGTTGGTTGATGCGCTCGATGGAAAAGACTACTTGGATGAGGACTACTGAGGAACAACCTGACTGCTGTTTCAAGAGAAAGAGAGAAAGAGAAAGGGGAAGAAAAAGAGAGAGAGAGAGAGAGAAAATGGATAAGGGAGAGGAAGTTGACGCAGCGGAACACATGGCTGTTCCTCTAAGCTCCTGCTGCTGCCTGTTAATTGGCATGAATTACGTCTTTTACGCCGCAACGACACGTACAAGCGAGTAGTAAGGGTCTCGAGCCTGCTTACTTGCTTGCTTGCTTGCTTGCATGCTTGCTTGCTTGCTTGCTTGCTTGCTTGGTTGGTTGGTTGGTTGGTTGGTTGCTTGGTTGCTTGGTCTAGGGTAACTACCGAGGGTGCCCTGAAAAAGAGATGCTGAGAGAGAGAGAGAGAGAGTGAGAGGATAAGGAGGGATGGGGGTGAGTTTGAGAGGGTAAGGATGGAAGGCTGGAATTAAGGCACCACAACGCGTCGACGCTATACTTCTCTGTCTCTCTCTCTCTCTCTCTCTCTCTCTCTCTCTCTCTCTCTGTGACTTTCTCTCTTTCTCTTTCTATTTCTCTTTGTCTTCTTCCTCTTTCTCAAGCAGCAACTTACTACCCTTCCCAGTCACGCTTAACCTGACTCACAGACTCTTAAAATCAGACGCTAGGAAAACGATTTCTCAAAAGGTGAGGTTCGAGAGAAAGAGAGAGAGAGACGTCGATTAACTTGGAGATATTTTGATAAGGGTGAACATTTCTTTGGTTTAATCGATCGTGGAATTTCGTTGTTGTTACAATGATCGCGATTATTGCAAAACGAATTATTCGATTTTATTCTTACTCGCGTTAATAATATTAATGTTAGCGTACGGAATGGATACTGCAGTTCTTTGAGGCATGTAATTTTGTTTTTAATTTTTTTCTTTTTTTTTTTTTTTTAAGGCACGGAAGTGTAGGTACGTAAATGATTTTGTCTTCTCTTGTCCAATATTAATTACTTTGACGATTTCATCGATCAAGATTTCAAAATATTAGATTGATGCTAAAAAGATCGTTCGACATTTTATAGAAAAATGAAAGGAGGCTTACGTACCAACCTATTTCGAGATTTTATTTAGCACTACTTGTTAACGAGTGAAATCGTTCTTTAATTCTTGTCGAAGAAGGAATAAGACGAACTTTAGCATGGACAGCTCACGGCAACGAAAATAACGATACAAATAAATATTCACAGATACAAAAAAAGATTTACAAATACGAAAAGAGAAGAAAGTAATGCCAACGAAAACGATAACGATAATGATAGAAGATAATTTTTAACGCGTTAATAAAAAGAAGAAGAAGAAGAAGAAAGAAAAAAAGAAAGAAAGAAAAAGAAATAAGATAAGTATCGTCGAATAAAATAACGTCGAGAACGAACGTATATAATACGAAGAAAAACGTATCTCACCAATAATGAATTTCATATTCGAATGTAAAATTTCAAAAGCGAGAATGAATTTCACGAATCATCGATAATAATCAAGAGCCGTGTAAAAGAGACGTATGAACGAACGAGAGCACGCGGTACAATTTGCGCGCTCTGCAAAAGCGCGGGAATAATTATCAGGCAATTTATATCCTGCCGGTGCCGCCATTTCCACCTCCCCCTTCGCCACCATCACTACCACCCCCACCCCCATCACCACCACCACTACCACTACCACCACCATCGCCATCGTCGTCGCCGTTGCCGTCGTTGCTAATTTATAATTCATAATTCATAATTTTCGAACGTTCGTGAGCGTCCGGAAAGGTCGGCCGCCATTTAGGGGATGAGATTACAAATCGACGTCATTGTTACCAACTAGATGTGTGTGTGTGTGTGTGTAATATCGTTTCTTCATTAAATTTACGTCGTTGGTAACTACCTTATTATTAATTAACGTGTGTTGGAGAAAGCTTATAGCTATTAGAAACATGAACACCTTATTTCTAGATCACTTTTAACAATTATTTCAAATTATTTTACGTATTATACCTACTTTACTTCTAATCTATTCATCTTTCATTAAAACCATTTGGGAATAATAAGAATATTATTTGATTATAAGATGAGGAATTAGCTATGAAATTGTTGAAGTTATTTGTGGAGATTTCTTTTTATTTTTTTGTTTGTTTGTTTATGAAATAATAATGTGTCTAATCTTTTTATTCAAAATTAATATCTATGCTAAATCTGAAAGTATCTATTAGTTTTTATATTAATAATAATAATAGTAATATTATTTTTATATATTAATAAATATATTAATAAAAAAATTATATATATTAATATATATATATTATAATATATAAATTAATATATAAAAAAATTTCCACAAATAACCAACAATAATATTATTATTATTATTATTATTATTATTATTGTTATGTAATTTATTATGATTTATGAATAAATAGATTAATAATTATTTGAATAAATTTGTTTTACTTTATGTATTAGGAGTAATTGAATTCTTGCAATTTTCTTTTCCTTTTCTTTTTTTTTCCTTTCTCCTTCTTCTTCTTCTTCACAGAATATAAATCAACGAAACGATTTAATAAGACTAAAAGAATAAATGTATCTTTCCTTTCTCTCGAGTATCACTTCTAAATACGACAAAGATTAATTCCAAAATACGTCGGAGTTGTTGAGTGATCGCGAAAAAAAAAAGAAAGGAGAAAAAGAAACAAGAAATATTCTTATCGAGCAAAACGTTAAAACAGTGATGATAGCAAACATAAAAACAAAAAAAAGAAAACTACGATTAAACTTAAAGACTGATGATATTACAAACTGAAGCAATGAATCGTATAAGAAATTTATAAAAACTAGAAAATAAGTAAAAGAAAAAAGAAAAAAGAAAAAAGAAAAAAGAAAAAAGAAAACTTCCAGTCAATTTCTAAAAATATTCTCAACGCTTCCCTCTCCCTCTCTCCCTCTCTTTTTCTTCTAAACTCACCGTGAAGTTTCACAAAAAAAAAAGGAATCGATACGAGAGTATCAATGTTGAGATAGTTGTCGGTCTTTCTCTCTTCAATCGGAACGTTTATGGTGGTCTTTTCGGATGTTGTAGAAAAGAGCTCGTTTTATAACACAGGCCAAGTATCGTTAAAACGACCATACTGTTAATCCGTAAATATCCTCGGTGGTAATATACCTTCGTAAAGTGTTTTTCACGACTACGATAGGGTCGTTGGAAAAGTACAGCCATTTTACGAAGGATCCAACATGGCGTTGCTACGAAACGAGTAACTTTTTCGATCCCTTCTCCATTTTACATCTCTCTCTCTCTCTCTCTCTCTCTCTCTCTCTCTCTCTCTCTCTCTCTCTCTGTCTCTCTCTCTCTCTCTCTCTCTCTCTTTCTCTTTACCTCTCTGTCTCTGTCTCTGTCTCTGTCTCTCTCTCTCTCATTCTTTTCATTCTCTAAGATAATAAAATGTAAATAGATGCAACCAAGCTTGAAAAAAAATTCCATATAACATATAAAAAAAAATTAATAACCATAATAAATGATATAATGAAAATATCTAAAGGGGAAAAATTGAATGTGATCTTGTTTTTTCAGAAAATACGTGAGAAATTTCATTCGACGTTCGTTACATTTTGTTGCATATAATAATAATAATTATTGTTAGTATTATTATTGTTGGTAATAATATAATGAAAATATAATGTTAATGTTAATATAAAATTGTTATTATTGTTAGTATTGATATAATGTTTAATCTATGAAACAATAATGTTTATTTATTGTTAAATAAAACGTAATACTAAGGTAATGTCCCTTTAAAAGGTACCATTGAACCTATCTAAAGCGCGTTTGATTTTAATTTCAAGGAAACGCTTACTCAACGTTCGATTCTCTACGACGACTTTGAAAACGACTTCGATCTTCGACACGAACCCTCTTTTACGGGCTTACGAAAGCAATATTTTTCTAACGAAACGATAAAACTGTTCTCGTGACGATGCGACATCTTTTAGAAAGAAAGAGTAAGTAAGTAAGAAAGAAAGAAAGAAAGAAAGAAAGAAAGAGAGAGAAAAATACAAAAAGACACTTTGCTTGCTAACGTTAAGAAAATTGATCCAACGAAAAATTACAACACTAAAAGAAGAAAATAAAAAATAAAAGAAATTAAATAACAAACAAATAACAACAACAACAACAACAACAATAATAACAGTAACAATAATAACAATAACAATAACAATAATAATAATAATAATAATAATAATGAAATAAATAAAAATTTTACTACATATTTTTCGATCTTCTTCCGTTCGGACAAAATTACGAACGTTTCTATAATGGAAAATGTCACGTATTACGAGCAGAGAAGTAGTTACCGTAATGGAAACGTGAGGTAAAGCGAGCGTACGAGAGAGAGAGAGAGAGGGAGAGAGAACAGAATACACAGAAACAAAGCACAGACCGCAGGAAAGCAAACGAGTCCGTGTGTATGGTTTAAATCCGCCTTGGCTTTGTACGATTTGAACATTCGAAATCGGATTGACGGGAATTCTGACGTAACGAGCAGTTATTTCCCGTTAAAGCCATAAGAGATTAGTAAGCCCATGTCTACTTTTGGTCTCACAATGAAAGACCATTCTCTCTCTCTCTATCTCTCTTTATCTATCTAGATATCTATCTATCTATCTATCTTTGTCTATCTATCTCTTTTCCTCTTTCTCTCTCTCTCTCTCTCTCTCTCTCTCTCTGTTTTTATCGCTCTTTGTTTGTCTCGATTCAATAATTACAATGTATTAAATGAATATCGACAAATTTGGGTTTTGAAATTTTTATGTATAATTTGTGTGTGTGTGTGTGTATTTAAAGACATAATTTCTTTTTTCATTACAATTCTTCGTTTATTATAAAAAAAAAAAAAAAATAAAAAGGAAAGAGAGGAAAAGAATATTGAGATATATTTATAATGTTCTTAAATTCGTAAAAATGCATATACTATTACTAGTATTACTCTTACTATTACTACTCCTATTCTTGAGATTAATAATGATAATAATGACAATAATAATAATAATAATAATTATTATTATTATTATATTAATAGTAATATTTCTATCATTTTTTATTTTCGACAATTAAGATAAATTAAATGAATATCAATAAATTGAGATTTTTACATTATTACGTTTAATTTTTATTATACTTCATGTTTTATATATATATATATATATATATGCATTAATAATATAATATATAATATATATAACAAAATATGTATAATATAATATAACAAAAAAATATATGTATATAGACACACACACATACACAATTTTCATTACGTCTGTTCTTTTATGAAAAAAAAAAAAAAAACAAAGTATAATAATAATAATAATAACAATAACAATAATAATAATTTCAATAATACTAAAATTGAAATTAAAAATTCTAAACTATATGAATATTTCCAATTGAAAAATAAATGACCATTACGGTTGACTTAAAATTCTCTATGATATAAAAGCCGACAGTTAACTTGTAATAACGTGAAAAATTTAATTGGGCTAGTTCGAAAAAGTCAACAAAAGGAAAGAGAAGAATCATTGCACTCTCATCACTCACTCACCCACTCTCTCTCTCTCTCTCTCTCTCTCTCTCTCTCTCTCTCTCTCTCTCTCTCTCTTTCTTTCTCTTTAGCATTACATAAACGACTAGGCAGATCACAGCCCACGACGAGACAGCCGATCCTTTCTGTGCTTTCGTCCTGTGTAATCAAAGCCCGATTCGCTTTGACCGCATTTTTTTTTCTTTCTCTTTTTTTTCACCAAACTAACACAAAGCGAAAAGAGAGAGAGAGAGAGAGAGAGAGAGAGTGAATGAGAGTGAAAGAGAGAGAGAGAAACAGACAAGCGGCGTTCGTGCGCAAACAACGAAAGCCATTGTACCGCATTTAGCAGCACGATCGCAAAACAGTGACATGGCAAAGTGACGTTTCGTCCGTGAAATCGAGTATACATACATACATACATACATATATACATGTGTAGATACATATGTACATACCTATGGTGCCATACGCAGTCTCTCTTTTATAATATTCGAAAGAGCATCGATGTGTGTACCTCATGCCAAACGTAATTACAATGAAAAAGACGCGATAGATACATACGCAGATACATAGATAGATAGATAGATAGATAGATAGATAGAGAGAGAGAGAGAGAGAGAGAGAAAGAGAGAGACAAGAATGAAAAAAAAAGAGACAGATAGAGAGAAAACAAACGTTCGCCAATCGTGATTGTTTTTTTTCGTTTTCGAAAAACTACCCCTTGTTAAAAAACGGCGGCGAGCAAAAAGAGATCTAACACCTTTCCATAGGTATTTAATGAATATTATTTTCTTTTTTTTTTCTCTCTCTCTTTTGTTGTTGTCTTTTTTTTCGTTGTTCCTTTTTTTTCTTTGTTTCTTTCTTTTTTTCATTCTTCTCTCCTCTTCATATTCTTTCTCCAGCGCACTAACGATTTTAATAACAACTACCTCTCGAAAAGCGTTTCATACGCTCTTATATAATAGTTTCTAATAGAATTTTCATTCTACTGAGTTATTAAACTTGATTACTACGCTACGTAGTAGGGTACTTTGCAAATTAGAAAGTATAGTGTTTAGAAAATGTTATTATGTATGAATTGGTATACTCTGTGTGTAATATAACATTTTTTTTTTTTTTTTTTTTTTTTTTTTTTTTTCAATTGAATTTCTTACAAATTGTACGTACCTATAATGTGTTATTTTTAAGGAAATAAGTATCGTTTTAATATTTTTCATTTACTTAATACTACGTATTATTCGCCATTTTGTTTTATATACATATATATATATATATATATATATTATAAAATATAATTTTAATAATATAAAAAATAATCTTATAGTGGCTTTAATAGCGTTAAAGTTAGACTTTCGATTACTTCACGATTTTTATTTAGAATTTTTAATTTTTTTTTTTTTTTTTTAACATACTTTTTTCTTCGTTTATATATGGATATAAGTTTGAAACAGAATTCACATAGATTAGAGAATACAAAACTCATCGAATTAAAATCAATTAGAGTTTAAAACTCGAGATGAAAAACAACTTTTATATCGATAATTTCATACTTTTCAATTCTAAAATATTGAAATAATTTTGCATCAAAATTTTTAAATTTTATTTTGGAAATTAGTACTTTTCAAATTGCTACTTGAAATTTTAAATAGTTCTTATGCATTATGTAGTTTACATTTCAATTTCTCATTTCTCAAGAAACATAACAATTCAATATGGAGTTTCACACGAACGATCCGTTGAAATTTCCATTCGTTACTCTATATTGTTCATGAAAACACGGATATTTTAACGTTTCTTTAAACCTACATACCTACTTGAAAAGTTGTTTTTCTAAGAACGTAGATACTTACAGAAATGATCATTTTCTGGATCGTCGTTACGAACTATTCTTTTCATTTTTATTATAGCATTCAAATACCTCAATATAAAAGCAATAAAAAACAAAGTTGATTGATAAAACATATTACTCATATCATTTAAATGAAAATAATCATTAAAATGAAAATATCGTTTAAATAGAAATAAATAATTTTTTAATACTGCAAATAGAAAATAATAAAAAATAAAATAATGAGATACCATAAACAGAAAAAAAAAATATAAATATATATATATATATATATATATATATATACATCACATTTGAAAAAAAAAAAAAATAAAGCAGAAATAAGCATATCCTTAATCAATCGAAAAACTAAAATCTCATGGCGATAATAAGATTAATAAAAAAAAATTGTTATTCAAAAATGTGACATGCTCGTCGCGTTTTCAAATTCAATATTGTAAACAAATGAAGAAAAAAAATTTTCTTATATAAGTATAACATATATTTTTTATAATCCATATGAGTATATCTTTTATAACCATATCCAACGCGAAATAAAAAAAAAAAAGAAATCATAATTGAATATATCTCCTACGTAGCAGATTAGTAAAAAAAAAAAAAAATTCGATCGAAATAACTTGCGTTCTCGAACTATCGTCTGTTTTTCTTTTTTCTTTTCTCTTTTTTTTTTTTGTTTCTTATTTTTTTTCTCCGCTCACCCTTTTCACTTATTTATTTTTTACCACGAAACCATGACTAAAATTCACGAGTCTCCGGAGACTTTCAGCTGCGTCCAAAGAAATGGGCCGCCTTTGGAAGCGTGCTTGGAAGATTTAAGAGTGCAGAGTTAAAGGGACGAAACTTTTCTCTGTGGTTTCTGTAGCACTCGGAGACATACACCTTCGGCTCTTAAATCTGGTAGAAATTGAGTTACGAAAAATAGAGAGAGAGAGAGAGAGAGAGAGAAAGTGAATCACAAATACGAAAAGATGAAAATAACAACGCAAAGTGGATCAACAATGGATAAACCGTGAAGTGTTATCATTACTTTATTGTCGAGTAGATAAATAAATGAAATGGAACAGAAAATTATTGTTTAATCTATCCAAGATATTTTTTATAAAAAAGAAAAAAAAAATGAATAAGTAGAATCTAAGAATATGTAAAAGTAATTACTCAAATAGATTTATTTCGTTTTAATTTTAAACGAATTCGATTTAAATTTAAGATAAAGTTGACGTTCTGTTTATTATTATTTAGAACGACAAAGTGGAATTAGTGTTTAGAAATATAGTGTTTAAAAGTAATTATACGATTGTTGTTTTGTATTGTTATTAAATATTTTTAATTATTATTAAATAATTAAAGTTTATTTCTCAAATATAAATCGGTACATTGTGTGTGTATGTATATATATATATTTATTTATTTATTTATTTATTTATTTATTTATTTATTTATTCTTCATATAAATCAAAAGCAGATTTTTCAAATAATATTAGTAATAAAAAATAATACCTCTTGAAACAAATATGCTATATGAAAAGTATCCAAATTGTAGGATAGAATAGATCGAGTTAATTACTATTATTTACTTTTCAATAAAAAAAAATAACTGTAGCGAAATGCAAATGCATTTCTTTTCATTTCTTATTTACTCTACTAAATTCTACGACGTATAGACTAAGAAAGATTTTATAATAAGTCAAAGGACATAAAATCTAAGTGAAAATAAAATACATACTATAAAGTACATATATACATACATATTTTTTGATACGTACAATAAAATACATACGTACATACATACGTATATATCATAAAATATATACATACATATATACATATCATAAAATACATACATAAGTATATACGTACATATCATAGAATACATACATACATACATATATACATATAATAAAATATTATTCATACATACATACGTACGTACGTACGTACAATAAAATATATATAATAAAATATTATTCATACATACATACATACATACGTACGTACAATAAAATATATATAATAAAATATTATTCATACATACATAGATATATACGTACGTACGTACGTACGTACATATATATACGAAAAATTGATCGGTCCGATTAGCAAGAACACTTTCGAAAGTTCTATTCCCTTCGCAAATCGTGTTGGAAAAAAGAGAGAGTATTTATGTGGATTAAACGATTTCTCAAGGGAAAAGTAGAAACTCTTTACCATCCAAAACCATCGTGGTATACCACCGACCTGTTATCCGTAGGAATTAGTTTAATGAGAAAGCAGCTAGGACATTTCTCTCTCTCTCTTTCTCTCTCTTTCTCTCTCTTTCTCTTTCTCTTTTCTTTTACGAAGAGAAGAGCAACGAAAATATTTGACGAGAGAAGAAAACGACGCCAGAAGTAACGAACTTCGAAGTTGTTCCAGTTTTCCAATTGGTCGAGAAAAAGTCAGCACGTTCGTATACACTAAGCACAGCTTCTTGTTCCGAAACGACGTGAAAAACTCGATTTAACGTTCTTCAAGGTTCCGAAACTTTCACGATGAAGAATCAAGAGGATCGAATAAAATAAAAAGAGTAGAAAAGTAGAAAAAAAAAGAAAAAAGGAAAAGAGAGTAATCTGATTAAGTCGAATTTCGTCGGGATAATAAAAACTATAAATATATGGATTTCAAAAACAAAACAAAAAAAGAATTTGTTGAAAAGGTTGCTTTGTTTGTTCGAGTTAATTATTTTCGATTCGATGATTCTTCTCAAGCTCGTTTCAAGATCAATGTTAATATTTATTTATTTATTTTTTTTTTTTTTTTATGGTAATATAAGTTTTATCGTCTTATTTTGTCGAAACGAGCAAATTTTATCTTAATATCACGAGATTTTAATTGAAACGAAAAAAGGAAAAAACAAAAATGAACGAGGCTTTCTTTCGAAACAGTTTTGTTATTATTGTTTTATCCAATATCTATTTTCCACGGTATTATATCATCGTTAAAAACGCAAACGTGTATGATTCGTTAAGCTATTAAATAATCGTTTGATAAATAATCCCCAAGGTGCAAAGCAAATGGAAAGATTACAAATAACAAGATTAAATAAGGGAGACGAGAGCGAAAAGTTATTTATATAAGAGAAAGAGAGAGAGAGAGAGAGAGAGAGAGAGAGAGACAGAGAAAATCCGATTCCAGGAAAACAATCATTATTATCCTTATCGATGTTCCAGATGTGAAAGATGATATCCTCATATTCTTTAATATATTGTATTTTTCTTTTCTTTCTATATTTATTTTTCATTTATTTATTCAGTTGAACTAATCGATTTCAACGCAATTCATTATTTGTATTTATCTGTTCTTCAAATATGTATTATTAAAGTTTTTCAATCAGATTTATCCATTTCGAAGGACAATTGAAATACCATATAAAAGTCAAATAAATATATTTTCGAAATTTGCGAATAGAAACGTATTTATCGAAACATTTCTTTTCATATTTTTGTAATTATAAATATAGAATTATTGTAATATAAAAAATATAGGATTATTGAATATAAATCCAGTAGAGAAAGAAGTAATTTATCGAACTTTGAATGAAACATCTTGTAAGTATCTATATTTATATGTATATAAATATAAATATACATACATATATATATATATGAAATAATTCATTGATTATATATTAACAAATTTAAAAAAGTGAATTAATATATTTGTATACATATAACATATCACGAACAATTTAGATAATTACAAGTATATATATGTAGATATGGTTCATCTAAAAAAAAAGAAAAAAAAAAGAAAAAAATCTATTCCATATCAAATATCGAAAAGAAAAGAATAAAAAGTGAAAAAAAAAAGAGAGAAAACGTGTTACAATTACAAAAAAAAAAATAATAATAATAAAAGACAATAATTAAACAAATTTTAAACAAATGAATTTCAAATTAATTCCATCTAAATTCCAATTATTAATTTCTAACATTTTACGCGATATTTAACGCATTATCTGTTAAACATTTGAACGAATTAATTTATTATATCGTTAAAAATTTAATCGGTTCGATACATTTCTTCCATCTCTTTCTTTCTACCTCTTTCTCTCTCTCTCTCTCTCTCTCTCTCTTTTTTATCTCTGTCTCCTTTTTAGGTTAATAAATATATCTATACTTTTCTATACATAGGAAATATACATATACATGAATCGAATGAAATGACGTCGAATGAATAAATGAATCGATAAAATAGTCGAAAGGAAATTCTCGATTATTACGAGCGTTCAAGGATGAGAGACAAATAAGAACGTCATCGAGCTGCCATTTCAATTAAATCGTGGACGCGTCTATTGGTTAAAAGAACGGAAAGCGTCTCTCTTTCTCACTCTCTCACTCTCTCTCTCTCTCTCTTTCTCTCTTTCTGTCTTTCTCTCTTTCTCTTTCACTCATTCTTTCTCCTTCTCTCTTTCTTTTCAATCGATCTTATAGAAGAAGAAAACAGTGAGAAGAAGAAAGAGAGAAGACTATCATTGATCCTCCTTCTTTTGTTATTCAGAATACTCGTAATACCAACTGGAAAAAACGATATAAGAAAACAAAGACGAAACGAGAGAGAGAGAGAGAGAGAGAGAGAGAGAGAGATACGACGACGATAATGAAAGAGAGAAAGAAAGAAAAGAGATATGACGACAATGATGAAAGAAAGAGAGAGGAAGAGAGAAAGAAGATACGAAGACGACGATGAATGAGAGAGAAAGAAAGAAAAGAGATATGACGACAATGATGAAAGAGAGAGAAAGAGAGAGAGAGAGAGAGAGAGAGAAGATACGAAGACGACGATGAAAGAGAGAGAGAGAGAGAGAGAAAGAAAGGAGTTATTACGACGATGATGAAAGAGAGAGAAAGAGAGAGAGAGAGAGAAAAGTTTCAGAGTGAAATAACTTGCGAATATTTTTTTTTCATCTATTCTTTTTCTTTTTCTTTTTTTTTTATTTTGTTTTTTATTCATATTGATTTTCGTCTTTTATATGTATGTATTTTAATTACCGCAGACATTTTGTCGCTATTATACTATGACGTGGTATTATTTCCAAATGAAAGATGAAATCGATAATGGATTTGTCGATGTTGATTAGAAATTTCTATCATGTTTATTTATTTGTTAGATATTTTCTTTTGGTTTTCTTCGTGAAGAAATATATACATATATATATATATATATTTTTTTTTTCTTTTTTCTTTTTAGTTTGAAAAAAAGAAGAAGGATTAATACGAATTACGTAATAATTTTAAACACGAATTTAAAGAGAACAGAACAAAATGACAATTAATTATTGTCATTTCAATTATTTTTTAACAGTTTTAATATACACATAAAACGTACGAACTGTACGTGCGTGACATTTAATATTTCATTCGAATGATTTCTTAACATCTCAAAATTATTTTCTCACTTATTTATTATCGCAATGTAACTAAGAAAAATGAAAAAGAAAAAGAATGTTATTTCTTTGATCTCAACTCTTTAATAATAATACTGATTGTATATAATTATACAGAACGTATAATCATACTATATCAATTTTATATTGTATAATTAATTTTGAATTCTTTTAGTTCAGCTAACATTCTATTTTAATCGTCTAAATTGTTTCGGTCAAGTCAATATTATTCTCTTTTATCGAAAGGGTACTCTACTTCCTTTACATGGGTTTCCATTCTTCCTAACGAACGATCACGTCCAACCCATAATGGCCAATGGCTAGCTACGTGATATCATTAAGAAGAGAGTCCAAAAGGTCTTCACGTTTGCAACACCTCGACAACGTTGTACACCTGAGGTCATTAATGGCGTTAGTAGGGATACCCCCACCACGAAAACTAAATTTCTTTTACCATCCATTATATATTATTCCTTCGTACGTATTTATTCTACGACGAAAAATTGTCTTATATAAGTTTTGTCTTATGCATGTTTGTAATTTTTATCATAAATTATTTTTTATAAATAATAAAAATTGAGAATAAGTTATGGTCCGTTAAAGGGAATGAATCGTTGATGGATATTAAATAATTATGACGAATGTCTATCTTTAGAGAGCATTATTTTTCATAAGAAATTATAGTGAATGAAATATTATGATTTATTTTTGTTTTGTTTCTGAAAAATATCGGGGACTTGTTTTTTGTTTATATATATATATATATATATGATTTTAATATAAATATATTCATAATAAAATAGAATAATTGATTAATATAATAATAATAATAATAATAATAATAATAATAATAATAATAATAATAATAATAATAATAAAATAATTATAATTTTAAAATAATAAATATATTTATAAAAGAATATATATTTAATTTTTTTGTATATATACACATACACATACACACAAATATATATATATGTCTACGTACAAAAATATATATCTATATCTGTTAAATATAATATAAATATATACATAAATATAAATACATTAAATATAATTATATTTATAATAAAATAAAAAAATAATATATATATATATAATTTTCTTATATAATTTCATAACATTTTATAGATGCATATATATATATATACACATACACACACACACATAATATTATATATTACATAATAATATTCTCTAACACAGTCATATTTTTTTCTCTCTTCTCCCTTTTTGTTTTTTTTTTTATTATCTAATAAAATCAGGAACGAGATATACAAGAATAAAAAAAATAAAAAAACGAGATATTTATTAGTATGAAAAAAGAGAAATACTCGCCATAAAGAATTAACGACCCGCAGGTTAATGTTTGTACAACTCTTGAAAATGTTCAACCAAAAATTAATTGTGATTACTCGGACGTTATTTCAATTTTAATGAGGAACCAAGTTAAGAGGGTAATTAAAAAGGCAGTGGTGTGTTATCATCGTCATAGTTGTAGTCGTTGTTGTTGTTATTGTTATTGTTATTGTTGTTGCTGTTGTTGGCGTTGTTTTTGTTGATGATGGTGGTAGAACGATAAAGTCCGATCCTTCGTTCGATGCTAACTTTTCTCGCCATTATCCTAAAAGCGGCTCTGGGAATTAACGACGCCATATTGTTCGAAGTATCGACAATATGGTCAGATAACAGCATCATATAACAATGTCGAATAATCTTTCGAATAAAATTCATTATGTGTGCATTTCGAAAATCAAAGGATTCTTGTAATGACGACAGTTTCAAGTTTTTATTTTTTTTGTGTTCTCTATTTCTTTGTTTCCTGTTCTTTCTAGATTAAAATTTTGCATAATAATGATCTCCAAAAGAAAGAATTTAATTATTTTTCGATTTGATATATATAGAAAATATTATATATATATATATATATATATATATATATATATCATTCTTTCACTTTTATTATATCCTAGAGTTAATTAACAAGAATGATTTTATCCGAATAAAATATTACAAAATAAGAGATCAATTTTTTCTTTCAAAATTCTATTTAATATTTGTCCTTTATTACCCGAGTGAATATATCATTATTAATTAGTTAATAAAAGGAGTACAAACTTTTAACTTGTTATTATCCCACTCTAATCAATGATTTTTAACTTTTTAAGCATTTTATAACTTACTAAAAAAATCCTATAAAAACATTTAATTATATCAAGAAAAATATACATCCATATGTAGATGTTCGTAATATGATAAGATGAGGAAAAAATAAAAAAAAAGAAATAAAATAAAAAAAAGAGATCACAAATCCAATAAAATTGATAAAAATTGTTTAATGTTTTATTATCCCACTCTGATCAACGATTTACAAATCATATTAATATATTTTACTTGAATAAAACTTGAATAAGAACAAAAACTTACAAAACCATATAAAAATCTAAAACTCTAAAAAAAAACTCTGGAAAATCTTATACAAAAAAAAAATACATAATTATATATAATTATGTATTTTTTTGTATAAGGTTTTCCAGTTTTTTTTTTTTAGAGTTTTAGAGTTATTAATATATATAATTTAGAGAATTATTAATATACTTAGTTATTACATATATATATATATATATTCATAATACGATAAGATATGTGAAAAAGAAAAAAGAAAAAAAGTAAAAAAAAAAGAGAAAAAGAAGAGAGACAGAGAGAGAGAGAGAGAGAGAGAGAGAGAGAGAAAGCTTTAATTTAAAGGACAACAATCTTGTTATCGAGTTGCCAGTAAAATCGTAGGATTATAGGGGTTGATACGAGTCCAAGATGGTCAGGATAAACGTGTTTAGAGATGGAAACAGCAAAGCGTTAACGTCCCTTGTGAGAAGTGGAAGGACTAACGCGTACAGTATCCTCGAGGACGTGACAGTCGTTGTGAAAATACGCGAGACGGTCATCGTCGTCCTCTTCGTAGCCAACGCTAATCGCTCTGACGGTCCGGAGCTTTCAAGCTTTCCAGGAAAGCATGCTAGAGCTTGGACTCTCGTGCTTTCGTATCGTCAGGATCAAGCTCAATATTTTCAGCTCGAATTCTCCATTTTCTATCTCTATCTCTCTTTGACTCTCTGACTCTCTCTCTCTCTCTCTCTCTCTCTCTTTCTGTGTGTCTGACTACGACTGTATCTGACTCTGTCTTTGTTTCTATCTCTGTCTATTCCTTCTCATGCTTTTCCACAAGCATCAGTCGAGTTCCCTCGAGTGTTACGACAAACGCCTGACTATCTAAGTGCTTCTACTGGTTTACTGAGAAAATAAATGCCGAAAAATGGGATCTAGAAGTTTTACTATTCCTACCAAAGACAGATATTTTCTTTAGCGTAGAAAAGTAGTATTTTCTACATTTATCAAGGTCCTTTTCTTTTCTTTTCTTTTCTTTTCTTACATTTTCTCTCTCTCTCTCTCTCTCTCTCTTGTTTTTTCTTTTCTTTCCTCTCTTATTCTAACCCCTTTGTATCGTGTTTTACTTTGAAAGTTATCCATGAATCTTCTTTCTTCTTTCTTTCTTCTTACTTCTCTCTCTTTCTTCTTCTTCTTCTTCTTTCTTTTTTCTTTTTTTCACTTTTTTCTTTTTCTTTTTTACGTTTAAATAAAATTCGATGCATCGTGCAATAACGCGAAGGATAATAATATTCTTCACGAAAAGAGAATATTTCGTTCGGAGGAAGAAAAAGATATAACAACAAGATCTGTTCGATTTTTCTTTCATTTATAACGCTTACGTTTCGTAGAAAAGTTTAACCTTTCCAACTATCTACAAAGTATCATTATTAATAATAATCTTTTAACAATGTATTAATATTGAAACATAATGCTACATCGGTAGATCTCAAATAATGATAATAATGCGAGAATGTCGCGTTTGTTCTATATATAAAACTAATATTTTATTTGATATCACTTTCGAACAAAAATCAAGCGAGATTGAAGAAAAGAAAAAAGAAATAAAAAGAAAACAGAAATAAAAAGAAAAAAGAAAAACATAAAAGACAAAAAAAATACACAACAAAAGTTCAAACAGTCTCTCTCTCTCTCTCTCTCTCTCTCTCTCTCTCTCTCTCTCTCTCTCGTGTAAAGTAAATGTGTGTGTGTGTGTGTATGCGTGTTTACTTGTAAGTGTATACTTACACACACCGAAGAGTAACAATCCAAGTGGAAAGTGTCTACGTACTGATCGTCTGTCCGAAGCAACACGTGGTTCGAGCTAGCTAGAGGAAAGATCGACAACAATCAAATCGATCCTTGCAAATCGTCCTTATCCTGAACGACCAACATTGCCAAAAGGAATAACAGATAACAGAGGAGAGACAAACCGTAGAATTCGTTGAAGTCAGCATGAAATCACTTTCGAGAACGGAGAACGTTGAAATATGTATATGAGTGAGAAAGAGACATATGTACGCACATGGAAAGAGAAAGAGAGAGAGAGAGAGAGAGAAACAGAGAAAGAGAAACAGAGAAAGAGAAAGAGGAAAACAAAGAGCAAGAGAGAGAGAGAGAGAGAGAGAGAATACTTGATGTAACTTGAAAGAGAGAGAAGGAGAATACTCCATATAATCAGAAAGAGAGAGAGAGAGAATACTTCTCATATAATCAGAGAGAGAGAGAGAGAGAGAGAGAGAAAACATCAAGTATGGCTTTGCAAGCCTTCGTAGGTAAAATCTATGCTTTCGTATAGGTGGAATATCAGCAAAGTAGGATGGTAGAGAGTTATAGAAGAGGGATGGAAAGAGGAAGAGAGGACGAATGGGTGGTTGGGGTGATGTGGTGGTTAGAACGGGGGGCGTGAAGGAGGATAAGAACGTAGATAGAGAAGGAAGAAGAAGAAGAAGAGAAGGGAGAGAAGGATAGAAGTAAAAGGGCTGGAGGCGAGTTTCGACGGAAACGCGTGCACGTGTAAGGGTTGGGCAACCCCTTCCTCCGGGGGTGTACTCGTAGCAGAGTTATGCAGATCGGACCCTCCTAACTGCTGTTTCACACGCGATATCATGCATTTCAATGTATAGACGGTTTGTGCTAACTCCACCGGCCTTTTCGTCGTGGCTATGACGAAAAGAGAACCTGGGGAAAATGTATACATATGTATACATATATACAATATATATATATATGTAGGTATGTATGTGTATGTATGTGTGTATATGTATCAGAGTTTTGGGATTAAATTCGATTGCATTGATAATGCTGAATAATATCTTTATCGCTTTTTATTTTTTTACTTGAAATTTAACGAAAGAAAGAAAGAAGATAAAGATAAAGATAAAGATAAGATGAAAGATGTAATCAATGTATCTACATGGCTTCGAATATAAATACGATAGAATGAAAAGTCGATGTGATTGCACGTTTCTCGGTTTATTCCTTCGCTTTCTTTTCTTTTCTCTTTTTTGTTTTCTGTTTTTTTTTTTTTTTTTTTTTTTAGAACTTGCAAACATTTCCTTTGAATTTCTTTTTCCTCTCTTCGTTTTTCTTTCTTTTTTTTTTCTGGTCTTCCTTTTTGACAAAGTATTTCGCGTAATTAAAATTTTCTATTTTTTTTTGTTCTCTTTCCCTTTCTATCTCTCTTTTTCTATTTTTCTTTTCTTTTATTTTGCATTTTTTTCCGTCGATAAGAATAAAAGGAGCAAGCACGAATCGAGTAAAGGTACATAATCGGGACGTCGCAGATAGGGTGCCGATAGGAACACCGACTTTCCAGGCCAGATTGGAACATGTTTGCATGGTATTTAGCCGATAAGGGTCGAAGGTATCGAGCATATAGATTACACGCTTTTAACTGATCCACAATGGGCGTTACTCCGTTGGACTAGCCAACCTCCCTTCCTCCTCTTTTTCGCAGCCCTCTCTTAAGCTCTCCTTCCTTCCATTTTACGAACGTTTCATTCTACCTTCTATTTTCGCTTCGGTTCTCTCACAGTGACATGGTCCCGACCGTCAGGCGTTCTAATTAAAATGTTTTTTCTTTCTTTCTTTCTTTCGTTCTTTCTTTCGTTCGTTCGTTCGTTCGTTCGTTCGTTCTTTCTCGTACTCTTTCTCTTTCTTTCGTTCTTTCCTTTTTTATCCGATTCACAGGATGGAAAAGAAGCCGAACGGGGCTTCTCGTTTGATCAGCAAAAACCTCTCGAGCTTCGTTTTATCATCGTGTTACTTACTTACTTCCAGCAGTTCCAAGTATTTAACGAAAAAATGTCGAGCGGAGAGATTTTCATAGAAAGTTACCATGGGGGAATTGAGAGATCTTGACAGAATTTTAACGTAATTACGAGACAGGTCGTGTAAAAATAAAGTAACGTCAGTCACCGAAAAAGATTAGCTTTTTCTTTTTCTTTTTCTTTTTTTTTTTTTTTTCAATCTTAATATCCATGAGAATATTTTAATATGTTCAGCCTGTAGACAGGCAACACTTTATACGTCGATGCAAATATCGCTTGTGAGAGTTTTCTCTTTTTTTTTATCTTTTTTTTTTTGTAATCGGTCATTGGAAATATATCTTTGAACAACTCATGACAGATGATATCTCATAAGATCAATAAAAATAAAAAGTTTCTTTTTTTATCTATTTAATAGATTTTTCGAGCGCCTAACGATAGGCAACATTTTGTACATCGTTAAAGATCTTGTTACCTGCTACGGTTTTCATTTTCATTCTATACAGCCCCTCTTGATAGGCAATACTTCGTACAGAAGAGTAATAAAGTCTTTCAAATAGTACAGTGGCACAAAACTGTTTCTTTTCTTGTCGTGTTTATTTTCAATGTAATCTCGTCTTTCATTTCTTTCGTTTGTTTGTTCGTTTCATTTGTTTTCTTTCATTTTTTATTATTTCCTTTTCTTTTTTTTCCCTTCTTCTTCTTCTTCTTCTTTGGAGTTTAACGTCTAACGTTTAAATGTAACTCAGTAGTAATGTAAGTTCCATCAGAAATTTTACACCTTGCAATTATCGTCGGATTGCTTCGAAGTCCCAAGTTCGCCGTCTCGACGAGGACAACTCCTCGGGAATTCGCGATAAAGTTGACTTAATTACTTCGCAAGAGATTCCCGCGTTTCCTTCGAATATCCGTTTCCATCGTGGCGAGTAATACGCTCTGTTTGCTAAGATACTCCAACCTGGTGCGGTTTTCTATCCAGATTATTCCACTTCCTTTTTGATTTTACATATATCTACATATGTAGATATCTATACGTATCATATATGTATAATTCAATAAATTTTTATGATTAATCAAAATTTTTCAAGCATACGTCTATAAGATATGAATCGAAATTATGAACGATTTATTATATAATAATGAACAAGCATCATATCTAACAATGACATTCATGAAATCGTTGCAAAATTTCTTTCTTATTTAATAAACAAAAATTAAATAATAATAAATTAAAGTAATAAAATTAAACAAAAATAATACAATTATTTAGTAAACAAAAATAAAACGAAGAAGATCGTGTTGATCACAGATCACGGAAAAAGATCAAATAAAAAGTAATTATCCTTTGAACGATCACAAAAAATATTCTTTTCAAAATTTATTGTTAAAAGAAATATTCTTTCAACAATGAAACATTTATCATTGTTAATAATGATTCAACTGTCGCGATTAATTATATACAATTTTCTAAAAGCTAATATAATTTCTGCGATTACACGGGCGAATATATAATGTAATAATAGAATTTTTACTAATATTATCGTTAAGAAATTCAAATTGTCTTTTACATTCAGGTATGTTATTAAAAAAAAAAAAAAAAGAAGAAACAGGAGAGAATTTGAAAGTTCGTTTTCAATGAATTTAAATAAAATTCCTATGCATTCCTATTATTTTTATTTCTTTTTATTTTTCGATCTAGTCTACCATTACGCTTGCTCGAAGAGAAAATGTGTTTATCTCTCTCTCTCTCTCTCTCTCTTTCTGTCATCATAGCTACGATAAAACCGGAAAAGCCGTTTTGAGAAACGATAGAATTGCCAAGTTATCTTCTTATCGACTATTCGTTTTCCGAATTCGTTTAGCGCCGAGATAAACTTGGATACGTTCGCATAGCAACCCAGATGCGGCCGATCGAATTTTTCTAATTCCATTCCTTTTCGATTCAACCGTGGACAATAGGTTTTCGTCGAATTGAAATTTGAATGGTGAAAATAAATATGTCGAAAAAAAAACAATATCTGTGTTAACGAATAATATTAGAAAGAGTAGACCCGATGGCAACTATATTTTTATTTTGTAAAATAAAAAATATTATTACGTATATTAAATATATTATTAATTAATATATAATATATCTAATATATAATATTAAATATATTACATATAATTCATTTTATATATACAAAATATATATATATGTATGTATATATGTATAATTATTAACATGGTGTATATATATATATACAATTTAAAAAGAATCTGCGACTATAAAAATAAATGTCACTTTTGATTTTCAATAAAAAAAAAAAAAAAAAAAAAAAAAATGTTAACCAAAACGAAATGTTTTTTTTCGTTCGATGAAACAACGTCCTATAAAATCTAATAACGTCGTAAATAAAAAGCCCCCCCCCCCAAAAAAAAGAAAAAAAAAAAAGAAAAAATCTATCGTAATCTTCTCTCTTCCATATATTCATCTCCTCTCTCTTTTCTTCTTATTTCTCTTCCCAATCAACAATTACAAACCAATACCTTTCCATAGCAACAAACTCAAGAAACCAAATTCAAGAGATATATAAATCACTATGTAAGATACATTACGCGTATACAATGTACTACGCGATATTCCTGCATACATATGATACATGTCTTATAGATATAGATAGAATGGAAAGTAGAATTTATACATTTCGTATCCGATTTCTTTTAAAAATATATGTATATGTATTAGTAATGTCATTGATAGAGTATATGTGATATAAGTCGTTCGATATTTTGCAGGTTCGAAAGCATTCCGGATGCATAAAATGGACGTTAGCTTCGTATGCTGTACCCCGTCGAATGTATTTTGCATACGATCTCTCCACCCCCTCTTTCTTTCTCTCTCTCTCTCACTCTTTCTCTTGAGGAGCGTAAGGCAAGTAGTAGTACACCCTCCACCCTCGGTCTACGTGCCACTCTGTAATAAAACGATACGTATTTTCCGGGTTGAAAGGCATTGCAAGCTCTAAAGGGATCTTTCTCTTCGCAGTCTATGCAACGAGGAAATACATGCCGAACGTGCATACACGCGATCATTCTCTCTCTCTCTCTCTTTCTTTCTATCTATCTATCTATCTTTCTCTACGTCTCTTTCTGTCTCTATCCATCCATCTATCTGTCCGTCTATCTATCTCTCTCTCTCTCTCTTTTTTTTCATCTTCCTTTGTGTTCTTTTTTTTTTCTTTCTTTCTTTCTTTTTTCTTCTTTCCTTTTTATTTTTATTTGTCTTTTAAGCACTCAACCGATGCTTAGATCGATGCGTTTACTTTCCATAAATTATTACCATACGTCACGTTGAATTTTTCACACGATTTTCATGACGATCTATATAATTACGACAGTTCGATCGCGGTGATTACTTTTTTGTTTAATTACGAAACTTTTAACTGTGTATGTAACTGTGTAATTACGAAGGATATTTCTCTTTTTATTTTGTTGCTATTATTTCTTCTTCCTTTTTTTTTTTTTTTTCATTCATTCAGTCTTTCTCTGTATTTATGACTTTGTTTATGGATACGTATCATTTTCATCAACTCTTATTAAATATATGTACTATATGTACTGTGTGTGTGTGCGTGTGTGTGTGTATATATATATATATATATAGATGTGTGTGTGTGTGTTTTAGAAAGTTTTTTATTATAAAAATTTATATTATATATTTTCTTGCTTTAATCCTAACTATTCTAATTTCTAGTATGTGATTAAATTGTCATAAATAAATAAATAAATAAATAAATAAATAAATAAATAAATAAATTTCTCACTCCATCAAAATATTCCAACCTACACAAACGTAATATCGATCGGATCCGTTTATCTCCCCTTTACTCTGTCTCCTTTTCTTTTTTATTTTCTTTTCTTTTTTTTTTCTTTTTTTAATTTCTCTTTTACGTGCTCAACGTAAATTAAATTACATCGATGTGTTCCTCCTTATAAATTATTTATGTTATTAATTATTTATGGAATTCAATATTATTATGATGATCATAATGATATGATTTCACTGCTTTCTTTTCCTCTGTCTTTTTTTTTTTAATTATTATTATTTTTTTTTTTTAATTCATTCTTTATATTTTTTATTTTGTAAGTCCGCATTGTCTACACACATACATATTACATATTTATTTTTACTTCTAATCCTCTTTATTCTAATTTTCTAATTATTCCAATTTTAATACGATTAAACCTTCCCATAAATAAATAAATAAATAAATAAATAAATAAATAAATAAATAAATGAACGAATAAATGAATAAATGAATGAATGACAAAATAAATAAATAAATAGAAAAATGAATATTTCTCATTGCCTCGAAAGTATTATAAATCAATCGACAAAAACATAATTTACCGATCGTAGCTCTCTCTCTCTCTCTCTCTCTCTCTCTAAATCTCTCTTTTAATCTTTTTATTTATTTTTCTCTCAATCTCGAGAAGACATTACGATCTTTCACTTCCGAGATTTCACATAGTCAAGAAGGATGCAAAAAGGAAGAGAGAAAGAGAGAAAGAAATAAAGAGAGAGAGAGAAAGAGAGAGAAAGAGAGAGAGAGAAATATCGATCAATAGTCTTTCGTGCTACGTTTCATCGATGTTGATGTGAAATTGAAAATTAATTGGCGAATTAATCACTTTCACGCACGCTACAACCCCCCACCCTTCCATTTATTTCTTTCTCACTTTACCATCTTCTCTCTTCTTCTTCTTTCTTTTTTTTTTTGTTCTCTCTTAATTTTTTTTTCGTTCATTTTTTTTTTTCGTTTTCTTTTTTTTTTCTTAATTTTCTCCTACGCTGCCTACACCGGACGACTTAAAAAAAATTGATGGATCGCGAGAGGAGTAGTAGCACGAGTCTTTGGATTCGTTGTAAAACCTTGGCAGTAATATCCATTAGCGATGGTGAACGTAGCACGCGAAGAATTTTTGCGGTAAACCGCGAGAATCCACGGACTTTCCCTCGTTAAATTTTCGCAAAGATGGTAATGTCTTCTTATGGATTTTATTTCTTTATTATTATAATTACTAAAGGCCATATTTATATATTTAACGTGACACGAGAAAAGTTTTATCGTCAAGCAGGTATGAAGATTCGTTAAACCTTTCTTCATTTGCGATATATCGCGTATTAATTTTCTTGATTGAGTTATTCCAACTTTTTCGATTTGAAAATTATTCCGAAATAATTATTAGATTTCTTATTTCTTTGTGGGAATAAAATTTGTTCGTTTTCGGATTAACGCGTTCTCGTTGCTCTAGCTTTATCTCTTTTTCTTTTATTCTCACTGTACGAAGTTTTAATGAAACGTACGTATTGAAAATCGTTTGAATCGTTTTAAAGATTATCGTAATAAGGATCGCGAGAAAATTTTCAAATATTTCCAAATATTCGAAAATTGATTTATGCGAACCAACGAAACGTAAGTTATAACACGATACACACACACACACATAGAATTTCTCGGAGATTTTTTACAATTTACATTATGCGTTAGTGCATTGAATTATTTGTTATCATAATCTTCATTTATGTTCGAATATGACGTGGTAATAATTGTTCTTACCAATATGAATATTCATCATTATTTATAATAGGTTCGTTAATACACATGACAGACAGACGTATACATATGAAACTTTTTACAAAATTCAACCCCCTTCCTTCGTGATACTGGATTACGTTGCGTTAAATCGTATTCACGATGCTCATTAGCGATTCGTTAAACGTCGATGACCGGACCCGTAGAACATTTTTTTCCAACGGTATGAAGATTCCGTGAAAATAGCTGCGATTTTATTCTCGTTAGCGTTTAAACGAGAACTCCGAGATCAGATCGATTATTAAAATTCGCTTGCGACCTTAATTTCGTTCGAGAACGAGCATGCCTTTCGAAAAAGAAAGAAAAAAAAGAATAAAAGAAAAGAATAATAACTCGAAATAGAGAATATAACAACGTTCGGAATTATCGCGTGTTAGAAACTTGGGATTTAAAAAGAAAAAGGAATTGAAGAACTAACTGCTGTTACCGGAAATGTTAAAAACAAGTGATAGAGTTATTTTTAATGTTGTTGTAGAAAAAAAAAAAAAGAGAGAAAACAAAGGTTACGACTCCTCTATAATTTTCTTCGGATTACGTTAGATTCAATGGTAAGTAAGTACATTAAATGCGATCAAATCTCGAAAGATTTTTATAGTCCCTGTATATAGGCAACACCTTTGTACGAGTGTGTAAGCGTGGTTGCCTATCGCCAGGAACTAAAATCAAAAAAAAAACAAAAAGAAGCTTCTCAAGTAAGAAACAAATGAATATAAAGTGCGTATAAAGTGACGTCCAATCTTTAAGATAAACAAACTTTTAAAACTTTATTTACCTTCGTTATAATTTCAATATACACGTTAAATATAACTACATATAACACGTACAATAAAATATTTGTTACACGTCAATCGACAGACGTACGAAAGTAACAAAACAAATCTCTCGTATCCCGATTATTATCGACAGTTCGAGAAAGAAAGGAAAAAAAGAAAAGATACAAAAAATTAAGAAAATACGATAAGGTGAACAGTAAAATTAAAGAATAAGGAGACGTAGTAATATGGGTTCGGTGATGCTTATATACAAAATTCTGACAAGTGGCAGAATAGGGCGACGTGCCTCGAAATGGAGAACACGTTTACTTATATACGTGCTTCGATCAGTTTCCCTTTCCTTTCCTTTCTTAGTTCTCCCTATTCCAAACCATCCCTTACAACCACCCTTTTCCTATCATAGCAAGTAGAGAACACCTAAGGGAGATAGGACCAAGGCTCGTCTTATTTCCTTTCCTTCCTTCCTTCCTTCCTTCCTTCCTTCCTTCCTTCCTTTCTTCCACGAAACAACAGAATAAGGGCTTCCATATTCTCTACCACAAGAAACTCTTGCCACCCTTATTATCTTACGTATCGCGTGAGTAAACTACTCGTCGGGCTCACCTTATATGGATCAACTAATCTTTCGTCACGATTTAATTATATCATTATTAATATTTCCTTTTGTTTTCTTTTTTGTTTTTACATTCGTTCATTCGTTTTACATCAAATGTATTTTTACACATAAAAAAATAATAAAAAGAACAGTAAAAGTAGAACGAAAAGAAAAGGGACTCTCATGTGTAATCACATGTAATTAATCGACATCGTGATGTAAAGAATTTTTAATTTTTGTTAATTATTACTACTTTTCGAGATAAAGGAAAGTGCTTTTTACAAACGATCAACTAATGTTTGAAGGATCATTTTTACGAAAGAAAAAAAATTACACACATACATGTGTTAGAAATTTTATTTCAGAAAAATTCATCGATCATAAAAATACTCTTTGCCGATTTATTTCTTTATACAATACTTTATTCCTGTACATAAGTACTTACGTTTAAACCTATCAAACGAGAAAAATAAAGCGAAGCATCTATTGTATTATTTATTAAAAAAATATACTATGCATCTATACACACACACACACATATATATATAATATATATATATATATAACTCGTCGTTGTATCCTTCCTTCCTTCCTTTCTTGAAAATAAGGGTTGCTAACACATATTCTACACTTACCACCCCTATCACTCTGCGTATCGCGTGAGTAAACTTTACGAGTTGGGTTCTATAACCAGACTAAGGTCTGCCTTTCAACTACGAAGCCTACCCTCTCTCTCTCTCTCTCTCTCTCTTTTTCACCCTAACTCTTACGCATACCTCCTTATAACCAGAGAAAGACCGAAAATGTAGAAGACAACGAGTGTTAGCAAAAGAGAAAGAGACAGAGACAGAGAAAGAGAAAGAGAAAGAGAAAGAGAGACAGAGAGAGAGAGAGAGAGAGAGAGAGAGAGAGAGAAAGTTTGAAGAGGTCGTAAGCTCGTGACAAAGAGTCAATATTAATTAAGGTAATGGCGAGTCGAGCGTACTCTTGGAAACGACGAGTAACCTTTCCACAATGAGGACTAATTATCGTTCGCTCAATCACCCTCTCCCTCTCTCTCTTTCTCTTTCTCTTTCTCTCTCCCTCTCTCTCTCTCTTTCTCTCTCCCTCTCTCCTTCTCTCTCATACTACAAACCGGCCGTCGTTACGGTTACGTTTGACTAGGTTCGACGTAGCACGTTTACGAGCCCTCGATCTCACTACACGTGTATACATGAGTGTATACGGCCAATTATTTCACACTCTCTCCATCTCTCTCACTCTCTCACACACTCCACCCTCTCTCTCTCTCTCTCTTTCTCTCTTTCTCTACGAGACACGTGTAGCTAACGTTTATTATGCACAGCTTGGGATTGCCTCGGTCGTCCCTCTAATGGTCGACGTTTCGACGTTTCCAACCCCGTTTGGATTTGATACGTTCCATCGCAATCGCTTATGTTGTTTACTCGTTCAAAATTCAAAGTTTATTCGATTTGTTTCTTCTTCGTCGTTTCGCTTTCTTTCTTTCTTTCTTTTATTCCTTCTTTTTATTTTTCTTTGTTTCTTTGTTCCTTAATTTTTTTTATTTCTGTTTCTTTCTTTCTTTCTTTTTCTTTTTTGTTCCGTTTCTTCCTCCTTCCTTTTCGCTTTATTCTCTCTCGATTTAATTCTTCTTCGTCCTTCCTTCTTTTTTTGGATCATTTCTCATCTTTTTTTTGTTTGTTTGTTTTTTTTTTTTTTTTTTGGACGTTATACATATGTATTATATTTAATTTTCGTGAAAGTAGGATGATGCGTAGTAACGATTGATATCGTTTTATGATAAATCTTGGAAACTCTTTTAGGATTAAGTAATTATTGTGATGTCGAAGTAAAGGATGAATGAGAATTGTGTGTGTGTGTGTGTGTGTTTGATGAAAAAGAATCGTTGTTGAGTAATAATGTTCCAATAGATTAAATGGACGTGGATATGTCTGTTGATTCTTATCTCTTTAGATGAACGATATTTGATTGTTATGATGTTTTCATAATGGACGAAACTACGTTGAAAGTGTATCTTGATTTTGAATTCTCATTTTTTCTCTCTCGAGATTGAATCGTTTTAATGTCGATATACGTTTTATTTAATTTTTATTTTTATATGAAAATTAAGAGTAATAAGAAAATTGATAATAGTACTTATACCTATACTATTATAATTATAATGCAACGTTTATATAAATTTATATATTATATACTATTGTATATTTATACTAATATATATTACTGTATATACTAAATTAAATATATTATTATATTATTATTTATATAGTAATATATATATATATTACTATATAAATTTTTGTATTACTATATAATTTAGTATTAGTATATATTATATATAGTATTACTATATATTTTGTATTTACTATATAATTACTATATAATATTTAATATTTATATATTTATAAACATATATTTTATATATATATATATTTTTTCTTTTTATGTATTTAGATATATTATACACAAATACAAACACACATGTATTATAACTTCAAATCCGAATAATTATTTCCTCTTTCCTTTCTCTCTTTTTTCTACTTATCCGATATCAAAATCATATCATTTGTATTACATATCACAGAGAAATATTTAAAAAAAAAAAAAAAAAAACACAAAAAAAAACACGACTAAGCACAACCAATATCACCTATCTAATAATTTTTGTAATAATTTTTACAAACATCCGTGATCCTTTTAACGGCGAGAAAAAAAAGAGGAACAATAAAAGAAAAGAAAAGGAAAAAAAAGAAAAAGAAAGAAGGAGGAAAAAATATTATCTATTTGTTATCACATCCTCCTGAAAATTTCTTCACGATATTACGTAAGCATAGATAGCTTTGAAGAAAGTATGAAAAACGTACGAGTTCAAAGGATGGGAGCGGCTGTCCTGTAAAAGGGCAAAGGCATCGATAAAATTCTTTTACGTTATATTACGCTCGACTCACGTATCGCTTCGATCTCATAACGTTAATGTATCGTGAGTGAGTTGCTTGCTTTCTTTCTTTTCTTTCTTTTCTTTCTTTCTTTCTTTCTTTCTCTCATTGTTTCTTCCCTTTTTTTTCTTTCTTTCTTTCTATCCTTCTCGTTTGTTCTTTTGTAATGTCCCACATGTCATAAAAGTCAGCCCTTTAAAATAGAACCTACGACGATGTTAAATGTCGGAAATGAAAACATCATCGTATTGTCTCTTTATTCTTATATTTTTATTCGTCGTATAACATATTGTTAGTTCATTAAAATTTGAACTTTGCAATTTAGTTAATTGAAGGTAAGAGTAAGAAAGAAAGAGAGAAGAAAAGAGTGGAGGAAAAGAGAAGACAAAAAAAACAAATACTCCCGATATATTTTTCTATTTCTTTTTTCTTTTTTTCTTTTATATTCCATATAATATAGAGATCTTTTATTATATTATATATATATATAGTTTATGTATCATGTATATATTATTTATATGTTATGTATATATCATATATCATATATTCTATTATATCACGTACATATAATTTTTCTTTCAAAGAATTTTTTCTTCCTCGATCGAATTTATAATACGATTTAATCGAACTTTTTCAAAAATGCATTCAGAGCTTTGTTCTCTTTTCTTTTTCTTTTTCCTTTTTCCTTGCAAAGTACACGAAAAAAAAAAGAGAAAGAAAAAGAAAAACGAGAGAAAAAAGAAATTAAATCTAGTTTAATTCAAACAGATATCTAATTTAATTTAATTAAAATTTCGTCCCCGCCGCGTTTAATCCTAATTTGATTAAATATTATTTTGTTTTGCAGTTAAGTCTCTAGAGAGCAAAGGGAGAGAACAAAAATTTTTTATTCGCATCTATTTCATCTTTCATTTCTTCGTTCATAATTAATCATTTATCGTGTACATTCCTAATTAAGAAAGTAAATATAACGATAAACATTATTATTAAACGCCTACACTAATTCTCTCTCTCTCTCTTCCAAAAAAAAAAAAAAGAAAAACTAAAATAAAGAATAGAAATTGCATCGAATCAAAGAAAAAAAAAAAAAAAAAAAGAAAAGAAGAAAAAAAATGAAAAATAAAAAGAAAATCGATGAAGAAATGAACAAAGTCCGACGATTTCAATTAGCAGAACGAGCAATGTAAACATAATAATACTTATTTAAAAAATCGACGAAATTATTACGATAGATAGGTGGGAGAAGAGGATGGAAACTAAGTAATTAATTGGCATACCATATAACGTCAAAAGTCCGTCGTTTCCAACGCGACGATGACTGCCACTCGTATTCGTCCAACGTAATTCGAAATGTCAAGAGTCTTCTAAAGAGAAAGCTCCTCTCTTTCTCTCTCTCTTTCCACGAATTTGAAATACTTAAGTTAAAGGGAGAACTAGAATAAAGTGATGTGCTGAAAAGAGAGATAGATAGATAGATAAAAAGAGAGAGAGAGAGAGAGAGAGAGAGAGAAAGAGGACCCTTCAATGAAATCGTTCATAAGTCTATGGGAACTTGTAGGATCGCGTCCAATTATGCCAAAAGAGATAGAACATAGCGTGTACGTCTGTGTACGTGTGTATGTACAAGCCGTTACGAAACGTCGAGGACGATATCCTGAAGGAAATTAAATTTGTCATCGTTACAATTTCACAGACGAAGAGTTGTCTCGAAAGATCCGAAGACGACGAACTACACACACAGAGAGAGAGAGAGAGAGAGAGAGAAAGATAGAGAAAGATAAAGATAGATAGATAGTGAAAGAGAGAGAGAGAGAGAGAGAGAATGTGCTCTCTACGTTCTAAGGGGCTCAATTACTCTCCTTCGAGACAAATTCTCGGCGGCGGTGCACTTCTGAGGAAATAATCTTATTTTGAGTCTGCAAGTCTCCAAAAGGCGCGTAAGGACGAAAGGTGGTGGGACAGGGGATAAAATCGGGAGGGTGAGGGTGGAACGGGGGCTGGGTTAGGTGGGAAGGAATCGATGTGGCCGTCGTTCTCATCGTTTTTTCCTCGTTTTTCGTCGTTGTCCTCGTCGTGTAAGTACTTTGGCACTCTTTCGTTTGCAGGGAATTACGATCCTTCTTCTTCGAGGACTTCACTTGAAAAGGCTTCGTATTCGACGATCGACGCTTTTCTACGTTTTTTTCTTTTTTTTTTTATTTTATTTTGTTTTGTTTTGTTTTACTTTCGTTTCGTTTCGTTTTGTTTCGTTTCGTTTTGTTTTGTTTGGATTGTTTTGGTTGCTTTCGTACTTTTTTTCTTTTTTCTCTTTATCTGTCTTTTTCTTTCTCTCTCTTTCTCTCTCTCTTTCTCACTCTGTTCTTTTTTTTATTTTTCTCATTCTTTGTTTCGATCCTTGTTACGTGATGTCTATTTTTAAGAGGTAGTATTAAATGATTTTTTTTTTTTCTTCGAACTTTTTCTTTACTCGTCTTTTTCTTTTACTTTGTTTCTTCTTCTTTTTCTTTTTCTTCTTCTTTTGCGATTCGTCGCTTTAAAATTTTTACGAAGAATCATTGGGAATAATAGTGAAAATGTTTAGTTTTCTTTCTCTAAGCAAATTTGTGTATTCCATCGGACGAGTTTTCTGTTTTTCTGTTTTCTTCTCTTTCGTGTAATGCTCTAGAGAATATATTTTAAAACTGACACGTGAAAAAGAGAACACGGGAAAGAAAATTTTTATTTTACGAAGAATCATTGGGAACAATAGTGGAAATATTTATTTTTCTTCTTTTAGACAAATTCATTATAACTAATGTATTTCATTGGACGAGTTTTTTGTTTTCCCCTCTTCCTCCTTCTCGTGTAATGCTCTTCGAAAAATATTTTAAACAAGAAAAAAAAAAAAAGATAATAGGATAACAAACAAACGATTTCACGAAAAAAAAAAAAAACAGAAAACGACTTGATCGAAGTTTCGTCCTGAAAAAAAAAAAAAAAAGAAAAAAAAAATGCAGACGATATTTTTTATTTCATTATTTTCGAAAAAAAAGAAAAACAAAGAAAAAAAAAACCAGAAAAAAGAAAGAAAGACAACGATTACCATAGAACGTTTTCGTTTTCAAATTCATTCAATGGACTCTCTCTCTCTCTCTCGAAAAAAAAAAAACAAAAACTATTTCCTTTCTCTTCACTGTCCTTCTTAAAAAATACTTCTACCAAATCACGATCTTCGAACAGTATAATCTATTAGTACTAGCGAGAGTGTGAACGTTTCTTTATTTTTTTTATTTTATTTCATTTATTTATTTGCATTATTAAATTTTTCTTTTTTTTTTTTTTCTTAAAAGTATGAGGAATACGACAAAACGTTTTTTGGTATTCACAGTCCCAAAGGAATATTTGAATGCTGTACGAATTATCCTAATCGATCCACTTCTTTTCTCCTTTCTATTTCTATTTCTCTCTCTCTCTCTCTCTCTCTCTCTCTCTCTCTCTCTTTTTCTCTTTTTGTATCTATCTCGTTCTCTCTTTTTCACGAACACGATGGAAAGCTGAATTATTCGTCGTACCAAATTGAGTAGAACCAAAATGTAATTTTCCTAAAGCCATCCGAGCGTCTTCTATTCCTTCCTTCTGCTTTCGCCCTTTCGTGATTCTCATGGGACAACCACCTTCGAAATCGACTTTCTCCAGATCTACGATGTCTACGTCGGGATAAACCGCATCGGGGAGAAAACACAGAAAATAGATTCACGAATTATTAATGAAATAAGTAATGGTGACGAAAAATTGACGAGAAAGGCAAGAATTTGAAAATTTGCCTTATCCCAAACAACGTTTTACGAGGATGATAGAATATTAATTTCAAAGAAATTGTTAAGTAGGATCAATTTGTAATTTACATGGAATTGATATTAATAAATAGGATAACATAAATCGTTCGTTTTTAGCTTGTAAAGAAATATTACATGAAAAATCAGATTTTATAATAGAATTGAACGAATGTCTGTATGAATTATTATAATACGTTATTATGTTATGTGTTCAAAAAATTGAATGATTAAAATGGGAATCGATAAATAAAAAAAAAAAAAAATAATAATAACGATGAGAAAGAAAGTAAATAAATGTACGTACTACATTTACATCTTTTCTTTTATTATATATTTTCTATTATTTGATTTAAACGATAGTTTCATCAAAATTCTATGGAATCGATTCAAACAATATTACTGTCAACAATTATTCTTTGTTTTTCTATTAATGATTGAATACAGATTATAAAAGTGACTTTTAATACGAATTTAATAATACAATATGAATGAATAAATAATAAAATATAATAGTAATATACATATATATATATTTCGGAAAAATTATTAAACGTTATTAATGATATATTTATAATAATTGTAATATATATATATATAAATATAAATATAAATATATAATGTGTATATTCATGTTATTCTCTACATTATTAATTATATATTTTTAATAATACATTTTCAATTATATATACATATATATATATAATAATAACAATTATTATATTTCACATATATTAATTATCATTATTATATATAATATAACAACAAATATATATATATATATATATATATATATATATATATATAACAAAAAAAGATGTAAAGAGAGTGAGAAAAAAAGAGAAAGAGAGAAAGAAACAGAGAGATTGAAAGATAAAATCGTAATGGCGATGAAACAACGTTGACCACGAGCAGAACGAGTCGGTTTCTATAGGACGAACGAATTTGGCGAGAATCCAGTTAAATGAATCACGAACAAATCCACGCAGCGTTAGGATTGTAACTCATGCTAGCGAGTCCCTCCTCCATTCATCGTTCAAAACCACGTCTACGCGTCCTGACTGTGAGCACACGCCTTCCTCCTATATTTCCTTTCATTATCGAGATGTAGACAGAGATAGAGAGACGAATAGAAAGAGAGAATGTGAGAGAGAAGGAGAGAGAGAGAGAGAGAGAGAAGGATAGATGGACAGAACGAAATTTGCCATGGGTTCGGTCTTTAATTTGTAGTACGAAACTGGGAACACGAGTATGCTCTTTCTCTTTTGTCATTCGATTTTCTCTCTTTCTCTCTCTTTCTCATTCTATTTCTACATCGCTATGTTCTCTCTCTTCGTCAAAATAATCGTCCTTTTATGTGTTAGAAAAAGAGAGACAGAGAGAGAGAGAGAGAGAGAGGGAGAGAGATGATTAAACAGATGAATTTACCAAGTATTCTTCTGACTTTCATTGAAATTAAATAAAATAATCTGTGATTGGATAAATAAATAAAAAAAAAAAAAAATTAAAAATATCGTCTTGAAAGCGATATTGAAAATACTCTTTTTGTGTTTTTATTTATTTGCTGTTAATTAATATCTTTACTCTCTCTCTCTCTCTCTCTCTCTCTCTCTCTCCTCTTTTTTTCTTTTTCGAATGATACGAACTGTCAGAGAAAAATTATATAATAATTTTGTAAACGATAGCTGAAAGTTAAATTAAAATGACAAAGATATTCTCGCTTGATCGGAAAGTATTCCTTTTTTTCTAATTCTTCTTTTTTCTTCCCCCTTCCTTTTTTTTTCATTTGAAATATCTAATCAAAGATAATTCAGCTTGAAAAAGTTGGAATTTATTGTTTATTCGATTACGTATTATCATTTCATTCTTATCAGAAAGTTTCGTCAAATTTTCCTGTCTTTTTAATCATCACCCTCTCTCTCTCTCTCTCTCTCTCTTTTTCTATCTCACTCACTATCTTTTTAGATAATACAAAATTGTCTAGGCTCAACGAAAAATCCGACGAAATAGAGGCCACTTCTCTCTCTCTCTCTCTCTCTCTCTCTCTCTTACTCTTTCCCTATTCCTTTTTCTCTCTTTCTCTTTATATTTCGCCGTACTTCGTAGCTCTTCGAGATAGAAAAGAAAAACGAAAAGAAAAGGAAAGAGAGAGAGAGAGAGAGAGAGAGAGAGAGAGAGAGAAAGAAAGAGAGAGAAAGAAAAAAAGAAAAAAGAAAAGACGGAGAATAGAATAATAACGAAGTTTTCGTAGGAAACCTTCGCAAGGAGTTTTCCAATTTTGCTCAAAACGAACGATTTATTTTGCACGGACGAAAGAGGAGAAAGAAGAAGAAAAAGAAAGAGAGAGAGAGAGAGAGAGAGAGAGAGAGAATGAACAAGCAGTAAAGCAGAAAATCCTGCTAAGTAGCTCGAGTTTTCATTCGACAGTTTATTCGATAAAAAGAGAGATAGAGATAGAAACTATCTAAACTCTCCATTTACCTCATTCTCTCTCTCTCTCTCTCTCTCTCTGTCTTTCTCTCTCTGTCTTTCTCTCTCTCTTTCACTGCAATTGGTACGAGGTTGATGCGCTAATGTACTCCTGTGATTTACAGAGAAATCCAAGAAGACGCCGTTTACACGGCGAACAGCAACACGAGCATCAAGATTGAGCTCACCAAAGTCGTTTCGTTAATTAAAACTCCCAACGTCTCTATCTTTCTCTTTCCTTTTCTCTTTCTCTCTCTCTCTCTCTCTCTCTCTCTCTCTCTCTCTCTCTTTCTTTGCATCTCTTTCTCTCTCTGTCTTGAGTATAATCATTCTTTCTCTCTGTCTTCTATCGAATACTTATTTCTCTATCTTACATCAAGCAATTCTCTATTTTCTTTTTTCTATCTTCTCAAATAACTTTCTATTTCTTATTTTGTCTTTTACGGTGTAACGATATCTCCGTTCTTTCTTTCTTCTCTTTTTTTGTTTGTTTTTGTTTCGTTTCGATATTCTCTTTTTCTTTCTCTCTTACTCTTTTTATAATATCGAATCACTCTCTATTTCTTTCTTTGTCTTACATCGAAAAATTTTCTATTTCTCTCTCTCTCTCTCTCTCTATTTATATATATATATATGTCTTTTATAGCGTAACTCTATCTCTTTCTATCTCTATTTTGATTTTCTTTCTTTGTCTTTATCTCCTTTTTATCCTCTCTCTCTCTCTCTCTCTTTTTCTCTGTCAGCTATCGTCTTTTAACTTGAAATCGAAACTTTGAAGCGTATTAGTCCAACCAAATCGAAGAACGTAAGAAAGTTTGCGATAGTGCAAAAGCAGCACAAAAACTCTTCTAAGCCATTGTTCGAGGATTTAGAAGATTTACAATAGACAGGCAAAACGTTCTCAAAATCCTAATCCCCGATTTGCATTCAAAGATCTCCAGATTTGTTTGCGGTACTCTACCTCTTCCACCTGCCCCCATAATACCACTCCCCTACACCCTAACTTACTCTTCTATCTAATCATGTAAATTTTACTCGAGTCTTAACTTTGGATCTTCTGTAAAACTGAGGATATCGTTGATCTCGTTATTTCTTTATCATTTTCAAATTATTAAAATCTTTTTGGATTTTATTTAATTGAATATTTCTCAACGATTAAGAATAATTTGTATCGATGATGATAATGGAGTAAAGGAGTATCAGAGAGAAATCTTCTTTGACAGAAAGAAATTATCAACGTCTAATTACAAGGCTATTTTATTAGAAATCATTAGAAAATAATTTCGATCTAACGAACATAATTCTGACCAGGTATGCGTAGATATTAATTTCTTTTTTTTTCTTCTCTCTCTCTTTTAAATGTCCAATTGACAAATCGTTTTTCTTATTACAAAGAATGCTTAGCAATAAAATGACTAATAATAATAACAATAATAATAATAATAATAGAAAAGAAAGAAAATAATAAAATAACAAATAAATATTTAATAATAAAACGAAATAATACAAATAATAATAAAAAAAATAACAAAAAATAACAATAGAAAAGAAAGAAAATCATAGACCGACCATTCAAACAAATTTATTCCGAAAGAAATCATTCAGAGTTAGAAACGATTGACGTACACTTTCTCAAACGAAACATCCATCAAAATCGATACAAAACAAACACATGAAAGCAATGATCTCAAAGATCGTCTTTTCATCAAAAACTATTAAGCAACCACCAAACAGTAAATGACATTTCGGACGATTTACTTACTGCAAAGAAATAAAACCATGAGAAATGAAGAGAAAGAGAAACAAAGAGATAGAGAAAGAGAGAAAGAAAAGGAAGAAAAAAGAAAGAGAAAGAGAGAGAGAAAGAGAGAAAACGTTTGAAACTGGTGAAATAGGAAAGAGTAATTAACAATGCGAACTTAATTCATTAAGTCGAGCTTGGGGAGACGCAAACCACAAAACTTCTTGACGTTTTCCTGAATCTCCTCTCTAACCCCTTGGCCCCTTAACGTCCTATCTAACAGTAGCACTCTTCGTCCACGAGAATTGTAGCTACTTTCTCGCAAAACTCAAATCCTTTGCCGTTTCCGTATCGCCATCAGTAGTACATTTTCTTCCTTCTTCCTCGTGGTCAAAAAGAAAGGATAGAAAATCAAGAGAGAGAGAGAGAGAGAGAGAGAGAATAATATTGTTTATCATGCCTGGATGCTTTGTTCTCGGTCTGAAGTTTCTAGGACTCTTGAGACTTGATACAAACAGGAATGATGATTAAAATAATGAAATCTTGCAATTCTCTAAAGGAAAGGGTTATAGTATATTACGTATGTATGATACTTGACAATTTTAATATATATAATTTATATATTATGTATGTGTATTGATATGTAATGTATCAATGAATTAGAAATTATTTGAGAACGTAGAGTTATTCATTATTTGGATTGATATCGATTTTAATGAAAACGAATATCTCGTATATATTGTATGTATACTATTTCTTTTTCTCTTTCTTTTTTTCTTTTTCTTTTTTTTTTTTTCTTATACATACATCACATATTTTGTTGTTATCCCTTTATTCTTCGTAACAACGATAGTAACGTGTAATTTGAAAGATAATAAATATTGAAAAAAAGAATATTAATTCTGTAACTCTAATCTATCACTTTCTTCATATTTTCATTGTTAATATCAATATATTTAATAAATTATTAAATAACGATAACATAAATTTTTATCTATTCCAATCGTTCTAACGATATAACAAATTGAATCGTTTATCAATTAACAAATATCAATTATTCATTACTTTAATATTCTTATTATTATCAATCATCATTAATCGTTATCAATATCTGACAATATTTCTAAATATTAAATCATACGATTACTCAATAATCTCTTTCCTTTTGTCTCATCAAATATCTTTCTCTTTTTAATAGTCGTAAAAAAAAAAAAAAAAAAAAAAAAAAAAAAGAAGAAAGAAAAAAGATAAATAAAAAGAAAAATAAAGAAAAGAAAAGAAAAAAACGAACAAGAGAGAAAAAAAAATGAAAATGATATAAAAACAAATATAAACCCTCGTACATTTTCATATTCTTATTTCTTGATAAAAGAAAGTAAATCGTTGAGTTTAAACCCATATGAAAATGCTCTTGGCGAATCGCCAATCTTTTTTCCCGTTCTCTCTCTCTCTCTCTCTCTCTCTCTCTCTCTCTCTCTCTCTCTACTTCTTTCTATCTTTTTCTTATTAAAGCATAGATACAACGTTCTCTATTTTCTTAGATAGAACTTGGCCCTTTAGCGTGTAACGTAGAAACTCATAGTGGTGCTTTTACGTATTCGTTGTAGCATCTGCTCTCTCTCTCTCTCTCTCTTTCTCTCTCTCCTCACGAAGACAACTTTTAATGCAAGCGAAAAATAAAACGTTTTGCAAGAGCGAATAAAAGAAAACGCAACGTGTAGTAACGATTCTGTGGTATAAAGAGACTTCTTTCTACGATGTACTTACTCCAGTAGGTGCAGACAACGAACGTGATCGTAATGTTGACGAAAAGAGAGACAAAGAGAGAGATAGATAGATAGATAGATAGATAGAGAGAGAGAGAGAGAGAGAGAGAGAGAGAGAGAGAGAGAAAGGGGTTGGAAATGATTGCATTATTTTATTGTACGACTTTCGCATTTTTTTTTTTTATTTTTATTCTTTCTTTTTTTATTTATTTTAAATAAAATTTAAAATGTCGACGAAGTTAGATTTCGAAAAAAAAAAAACAAAATTGTTTATTGACGTAAGTAATGTTATCTCATTATGCTATTTTTGATTTTTATTTATGTGTTTCCGAAGATAAAGAATATACAAAAAATGTGCGAACGATTATTTCGTTTCTTAACTTTTGTCAGTAAGTGTATGCGTTATTCATTTTAATCGAATAACGTTTTATATATATATATATATAATTTTTGTTTTGTTATTGAATGGAACGTAAAGTTTAGATGAGTACGAGTAAAATTAATCGTTCGAGAATATTTGTTTTATTTTTCTTTCTTTTTTTTTTTTATACGTAATCTTCGATATTAACGTTACGTAAATTGCAATTGGAAATCGTATTATATATTACAAATTATATAGAGGATTATGGTTTGTTAATATTGGGATCAAAATTATTCGATTTTAAATAGAATATCTTTCAAATGAATTCATGTCAATTCTTTTTTGTTTATTCTCTTTTGTTATCAACGTTACATAAATTGCAATTGAGAATTGTGTTATATATTTTAAAGATCATAACTTCTAAATATTCCGATCGAAATTATTAGATTATAAATGGAACATGTTTAAAATTAATCGTGTTAATTCCTTCTTCTAATATTATTTACCCAAATTTCTCAATATTAATTTCCCGATATGAATTCATATAAATTGCAATTGGAAATCGTGTTGTCTATCCAAGAGATCACAAATTTCTAAATGAGAATCAAAAAAAAAAAAAGAATCCAGAATTTTCACAAGGAAAGAAAATGAACCAAATTTTCTTTCAAATTTACGACAATTAAAGTCAATCGATAGATTTGACTTTAATTCCAGTTAAGTTTAGTCACAATTTTCAATTTTATTTTATATATCATTTTATCTCTCTCTCTCTCTCTCTGTCTTTCTCTCTTTAATTTTCACGATATCAATGCTTGAACTTTTTGTTCTTCCGAACTAGAATCGATCATTCCCACATATATACTAAATATTTCTATTTGCTTCGTTTAACAGAGTCCCATCAGTAACAGGAGCAGCAACATAGGCTGCCAATCAACTTCAACCGCTCTTTCTCGTTGCTACTCTGGTTCATGTCTGGCTTTGCTTTGCCCATTTCTACTTCAACCAACATTGGCTTTGCCACATGTTCGTTTGGTATGGTCTTAATACCGTGTGGATGATGCAGAAACCTTCCCACATTTCCTCGTATCTATTTATGTTAAATTCAATTGTTCTCTCTCTCTCTCTCTCTCTCTCTCTCTCTGTCTTTCTCTTTCTGTCTATCTCTTTCTATCTCTCTCTTTTATGTTAAACATTAAGATAAATGACTTTGTTGTAGTAACTTGATTGGTCCTTGTAAAGAAGGAAAATTAATTATTGAAATCCTTGAATACTTCATTTCGTCGATGTTTTATAAATCGATGTTATTTTTTATAAAAAATATTGTAGTCTCGAAAGAATTTGATTGGATAAAACAGTGGGACAGTGTGTATGTTAAATTTATGTAGGTGTGTTCAATTTATGTAGATATAATTGTTAACTTTACGTTAACGGGTTATAGTTAATTTTATCGAATATTTCAAGCAGGTGCATGCTGTATTTTATCTATTATTTTTAATGATATTAAAATTGTTATTATTATTATATTATTATTAATTATTTACTTTGATCGAGTTATTCGAAGTTCGCTTGAAATAATAAAGTAAGTTAACACGATAATATTAATAATGATGATGTTATTTAATATATTTAATATAACTTTTCATCTACGTTACGTACAGTTATAATAAGATTATATTATTGTAATAGTTTTTTTTTATTAATTTATTCGTACTTATTAATAATAATAAATAAAAGTAACATTAACATTAACAATAATAATAATAATAATAATAATAATAATAATAATGATAATAATAATGATGATATTATTATATATTATATATATTTTTTATATATATATGTATATATGAGAAAATAAATTAAAAGTGTAATTATTAAAGAAAAAAATTCAACAACAATGATAATAACAATTATTATTATTCTTATTACTATCATCATTAATATTATTATCGTTGAAGTTTGATTTAATCATTAAATTTTTAATTTGATCAGAATATTATTAATTATTAATTATAATTATTCAATAATATTATTATTATTGAATTTTTATTTAATGATTATACTTTTAATTTATAATATATATATATATTATAAATATTATATATATATATATATATATATATATATATATATAAAATACAAAGTGTTTCGACGTTTTTAAAAGAACAGAAACTGATAAATCAAATTTTCTAAATATATTTTATATGGTTCATATAATTAAATCTTATTTATACTTTATAAATACAAATTAAAAGATACAATATATATATATATATAATCCTTCTTCTTTCATTTATTTTATCTATATTTCTTTTTTTTTATTTTCTTTATTTCTTGTCCAACCTTTCCGAATTAAACGTAAATTAAATTCAACGCTAAGGGCCGGCCGCATTTTGCACCGATTTCATCGGGAGGAACGTTTGCGGGTTACGCGGGGTCGCGTTTAATATGCAAATGATCGTTAAACAAGTGTTTCCTCGCACGTTAACACGACATGAAATTCATTATAACGAAGCCGACGAAGGGAAACGCCGTTAAGGTTTGTGCTCTAATCATTTCTCAACGAATCGGTTGATTGTACCTTTTACAAAAACTCTAAATTAACATACACACGCATAATATATATATATATATATAAATCGATAGTCTATTTTATTATTTACACTATTTCATATACATGTATGTATATGTATGTTAACGCGTTCAATAACAAAACGATTTTCATAGATATTGTATTTAGGTCATGCGTTCCATGTTATATATCGAGATATATTTACATACACATACATACATACATACACACACACACATTAAAAATACATACATGAATATTAAATATATAAATAGAAAATATATTCATACGTATGTACATTTATTTATTAAAATTTGTACTTATAAAGCATAAATAAGATGTAATTATTCGAACAGTATAAACAATCCTTACAAAATTTGATCCATCATTTTCTCTTCTTTTAAAAACGTCGAAACATCTTTTTGTTGATACATTCTTTAATTTAGCTTTTCAACAATTTAATTAAGAAACAGTTTATTTATAAAACTACAAAGATCATTGTTTTTCAAGGCAGAGAGAAAGAGAGAGAGAGAGAGATAGAGAGAAAAAATTGTTCAAGATCTATCATAAAATAAAGTCAATACTTTTTTCTTCTTTACTTTTCTCTTATTTCACTTTACTTCAATTTTTTTTTTTTATTTTTATTTTAACAAACTATCATTTCAATGCATTGTTTAACGATCAATGGCGGTATGGAACGTAATACGTTGAAATATCTGTTTGTACGTACAAATATCAGTATGCATATCACGTATGTGTATTTAAGCATATTCAAATAATGTATATATGTGATAGTTCTATCTATACATTTATATTTAATTTCATATATACATATATATATATATATAAGTATTTATCAATGTGTTCTTCATATATTTATATGTACTGTGCATCCATGAATAAACGAATACAATTGTATATACGAACGAACGAATGTATGAATGAATGAATGAATGAATGAATGAATGAATGAATGAATGAATGTGGATATACATACATGTGTGTGTGTGTGTGTGTGTATGTGTGTATGAGTATAATATAAAGAAAGGCGTATCAAGCTGAACTGTCAAATAGAAATTTAGCATTTTAATATCGCACATCAGACTAAAGATGACGAGTCCTTGAAGCCCTTACTTTTTATCCACCCCTGTATTACTCACGCACTCTTTTATATTCAAAAGTTCGTTCTGTATGCACGTGTTGTGTAATATTATAAATGCTAATGGTGAGATGAGCTTTGTCCCAGAAACTCTTTTCTCTTTCGATACAATAGATTCTAATCGATTATTATGATCCACGACTTGATCGTTTTAAAAATATTGTTCTGAGATTTGTTCTAGGATGTAAAGTAATTAAATCGATAATATTGAGATAAGTGTATGTAATTTAAAAATAACGTATGTAATCTAAATATATAAGTTGCAATATATTTTGTTCGGTGAAATTAATTGATTGGAATTTTTCAAACGTTTTGGATATATACATATATATATATATATATTTATAATATATATAAATATAAATATTATATATATTAAAATATGATATGATATAATATATTATATATATATTTATAAAAAGGATCATTTAATAACTTTTGTATTATTTCACTTTTTTTCTTTTTATTATAATAATAATAATAATAATTACTATTATTATATTTAATATTATATTTATTTGTTTATACTTAACTATATATATTATATTATATCTATATTTAAATGCTTTTACTATAATAATAATAATTATAATAATTATAATAATAATAATAATAATCATCATCGTCATTTCATTATCATATATGTTGTTCTTGTTATTATTCTAATTGTTATTTTCTTTTATCTTTTTTCTTTCATTAAATAAACTTTCTTTCCCTCATACAAAAGCAAACATCAAGAATGAAAAATTCCAATCTATTTTCAACTTCAATGAATCCAACATTTTTCTTACATATTTCTAATCAATTCTAATACACGAAAGATCAGAATGATTGTTTCAAATATAAATTTTATACGAAATAAGAAAAAGAAAGAAGAAAGTAAAGAAAAGAAACAAACAAACAAACAAACAAACAAACAAAAGAAAAGAAAAAAAAGAAAAAAAAAACGATAAAAGTTAAAAGGAGAGAAAATTTTAAAAATTTTCCTCTCAAAATTTTCTATTTTCGTTTATCTTCTATTACCTTCCCTCTCTTTCATCTCCCACTCCATTAAATCGTCCTTACAAGGGACACTTTCATTAAACCATGATTCAAGTACGGTACAACCAAAAGCATGACCCTGAATTCTCTTTCAAATTTCGTTTCGAACGTTCGTACATATACATAAACATACACACATATATAAACACTTACGATATATACACACGAATACATGCTAACGGACGGCAATTAAATTCGCTTTGTTCTACGATGTTTTGTCGCAGGCGATGAGTTTTATTAAAATAGCTGATAATTATCGTGAAGTAGGTCGAGAGTCTATTGAGCGGGCAAAGCGGGTAAAAAGGGTATCGATCGGAAACAGAGAGAGAGAGAGAGAGAGAGAGAGAGAGAGAGAAAGAAAGAGAGATGAATAGATAGAGAGATAAAGAGAAAGAGAGAAAGAGAAATAGAAAAAGAATGAGAACATCGCCTACCGGGTGTACACAAACGAGTGTGTACCACCTATCGATTGACTCCTTTATTGGCGAACTTTTCAATTTCTTTTGATTGCGCTCGCAATTGGTATACTTCGCTTGGGACAAACGTAACTATACATGTATGTATTGTATGTGTATATATATATATATATGTATGTATATATTTTTTACGTGATTTTATTTCACGGAAATGGAAGAAGAATTCAAATATTTGTTTCTACCCTTCTTGTATCTCTTTTTCAAACCCGTCTTCTCTCTTTCTTTCTCTGTCTCTGTTGTTCTTCTTCTCTATTTATTTTATTTTATTTTATTTTATTTTATTTTATTTTATTCTTCTTTAATTTTAATAACCAGCATTTAAAATTAAGAAATTCGAAATATCGGTTCGACTCAGGTTTTGCCGTAAATGCATCGTGAATTTGTAATTGATAAGATATTATCTATTGTTTGTTACATAATTTTTTCTTCTCTCTCTCTCTTTTTCTTTATTATTCATCGACGCATGATCGCTAATATCGAAATTATTAAATTATATCATTCGATCGAATTTAATTTCGTTTAGATCTCTCTATAAATCGTTATTATATTTATTTTGAGATATAATTAGTGTCACACATTTGTATTATATATACATATATATATGTAGATATTCGTAATTATCTCTATAAGAATTATTAAATAATTATTTAATATTTATATCCAATAAAAATATTCTCTCTCTTTATTCTTCCCTCTCTTTTCCAGGTCGTTAACCATACCAGGATACACAAAAACGATAAGATCTCTTAAAAAAAACAAAATTAACAAAAAATTAAAGAAACGCAACAAAAAGAATGAAAAAAAAAAAAAAAAAGGAAAAATCGTATTTTCGCGACGTTAACGTCGTACACGTTTTATCAAAACACGTGTGTGTTACATAGTACCTAGGTACATATATACTATTGTAAACTGGACAATATTTTCTCGTTGAACCTTAACGCTAGAAAGAGAACGAATACGACCTGAAAATTCATTCTCGACAATGTGGAATTTTGGTTTGGTTGAATGTGTTACACGACAGACAGACGGACAGACAGACAGATAGATAGACAGATAGACAGAGAGAGAGAGAGAGAGAGAGAGAGAGAGATAGAGATACAGAGAGAAATAGAGAAAGACAGAAAGAGAGAAAAAGAGAGGGAAAAAAAAGAACAAAAAAGGGGGTGAAAAAAAAGAAAAGAAAAGAAAATAAAACGAACGAACGAACGCGATGATATCCCGGACCGAGTAGTCTCTGACGATCGTACGATCTCATGGGGAAAACATCGTGTAGCTTTCCAAACTCCGCAAACTGGTGATTATAATTCACCGTGGGTCTTCGCATATTCATAGAAACGTTGTCGGCCGATTTATGCTCGTGTAATACGTTTGTAGCGTGCTTTAGAGACGAAAAGCAACCCTTTTTTATTTCCCTTTTCTTTTCCTACTTTGTTTTCTTTCTTTCTTTCTTTCTTTCTTTCTTTCTTTTTTTCCTTTTCTCTTTCTTTCTTTTTTTTCTTTTTCTTTTTCTCAACGGAACGAAGAAAGTCATTTCTGATACATCAAAACGATTTATTATTCGGTCCCGTTTAGAATACACCGGCCGTCTATATATTTCTTCTTTTCTTTTTCTTTTTTTTGCTTTTCGTTTTCTTTCTTTTCTTTTTTCTTTTTTCTTTTTTTTACGGAATTTTAATGAACCGCGAAATGTGCGAGCTGCATTCTTTTTTTTAAAGTTTCTTTCTCCTTCTTGTTTTTTTCGTTTTTAGGAAAGAAATAATATCAGAAGTTTCTGTGGTAATTTTTTTATTTTATTTTATTTTTTTGTTTTTAATCAAGCACGAGAAGTAAATAGATGTTTGACCCTCTTTCCTTCTTTCTTTTTTTTTTTTAGATTCGTTATATCTATAGAACGCTTTGTAATAAAACTTGTTTATCGTAAATCGTTATCGAGATTTAATAAAAGAAAGAGAAAGAAGAAAAGGGAGATAAAGTATACTTAGATCTATTCAAGGATTTTGATTTTTTAAATATCAAATCAGAACTAATTCGAAAACACGAAAATTTATTTCTTTTCTTTCTATCAAGAACATTCGTCGAAACCGTTTGGAAATTGTACAATTTTTCCAAATTTTCATTAGACATTAATTATCCTTCGCGATTCACTTAAACGTCCTTAACGTTAAACGTAAAATGAATTTCTTGTTCTTTTTTTTTTTTCTTTCGAATTGGACATCCAATCGTTCATCTTTGAATTTTAATTTCACGTAGATTACAGTCACATTAAAATGATTTATTCTTTCATTTTAATGCTCACAGTTGACTCTACATATTTCCTTTTTTTTTTTTCTTTTTTCTTTTTTCTCTCTTTTCTCTTCTCTTCTAGCAGAATTTTAATTAACCGCAAAGTGTGCGAACTGAATTTTTCAAGTTGATATTTTTTCCTTTCGGCAGAAAGAAATAACATCCAAAATTGTCGACGGTCTTTTTTCATCAAACACGTTTCTTTTCTTATCCTTTCCTCTTCCTTCTTTCAATTCGTTGTACCTACGTAACACTTTACAAGAAGAAAAAACAAAACTATTTATCAAAAAATCTTCACTCGATCAAGATCACACGAAGTATAAATCACATCCAAATCACCCCCCCCCCAAAAAAAAAAGAAAAAAATAAAATCGAATCAGAAATAATAGCGTAAATTCGTCAAGACCCACTTCTTACTTTCGTTCATAAAAAAAGAAAAAGAGAACCAAGCAACAACAAAAAAAAAAGTAAACAAGCAAAAGCAATCAAAAAACAATAATTTCAAATAGAGATCGATTATTCATCGCGTTCTTAACATCCTTAACGTCCTTAAAGTTAAACGTAAAACGAATATTTCCTTTTTTCTCGAACTGGATACTCGCAAGAAAAGCATTGGATTTTAATTTCACGTAAATTACTTGGAAAATAGCATCCTGTTCTTATCTCGTCTTGGCTGTCAGAATAGGACGATGATGTTACCAAGGAAGTAGAAGGAGAAGAAGAGAGAGAGAGAGAGAGAGAGACGGATAGAAATTTCCAGGTCATCTCTAAGGTCTCGCGAGATACGTCCACGTTCTCACGTTTACGACAGTACCGTTAAATTCGCTAGTAACGGCACATTAGAGACACTTGCCAGATCCCTTTTACGAGCCAACGTATATACGTATAGATAGGAGAAAGGGTGCAAAAGGTGCCAAGACAATGCCAGGAATTAACAGGAGTTTCTCCTTTTACCTCCTTTAACTATCGGATATATGTATGCTTTGGCTTTTCTACTTGCCGTTACGTCATCCACACTCGGCATATACTACCAATCGAGACCGATGAACTCATAAAGTAATAAATCAAAACGTCGCTAAGTTAATAAAATTGTTACATATTGTTGGTTAAAAGAAAAGAATTCTTACCGTTTAGATCGATATCAGATAGGAATAATACGTTTCAACGAAGAATAAGAAATTTCGTTTTATTCGTATTATATATGAATAATAAATAAATGTTGTAATGGTAATAAGAATTGTCTTGAAAAAGAGAGAAACGTATTAATTCTTATTTATTTTCCTTTTTTTGTTCGTATTATATATGAACGATGAAGAAATATTATTGTAATAATGTAAGTAAGTCCTTGAAAAAGAAAGGATAGAGATATCTCGAAGAGAAGAAGGTTCATTCGTATAAATAAATCATATGAATAAATCATAAATAAATACTAAACGAATGATCTAAGGAAACAAAAAAAAAAAAAAGAAAACAAAAACAGATTAATCCTTACTTATCTTATTCGCGTTATATGTGAATAATAAATAAATATAATGAAAACGATGTAAGTAATCTTGACAAAGACGAGGAAATGATATCCCGAAGAAGAGAAACTTAAATTCATGTAAGATACAAATAAATCATAAATAAATACGAAATAAATAATCCAAGAAGGAAGAATTGAATTCATACTATGAGATATGAATCATAAATAGATATTTAAAAAAATAAAAAAAAAAAAAAAAAGAAAAAAAGAAAAGACGAGGTGCCCTAAACGTGAACATAATAATCGGATAATTTTAAGAAGCTAATTATTATTTCGATGATAGTCGTTTGAATACCACTATTGTTTTCGAGCGATTATGCGAACCATAGATATAATCCTTTCCAAAAGCTCGGCCTTTTCAGGAACGCAAGTTCTACCGTGAAATCGATGACACGATAATGGCGCGACGAGCAGCAGTAGCAGAGAGAGAGAGAGAGAGAGAGAGAGAGAGAGAGAGAGAGAGAGAGAGAGAGAGAGAGAAAGAGAGAGATGCGCTCTAATAAATTAATAGCACACGTATGCAACACGCACACTTGCGCGCATACTGATAATCCGACGAGATCGTTCCGATTGTCAATGCTGTTAATTTTCCTACGATTCTCATATTATTCCCGCGGCTTTGTATTCGTAATGATAATTATTAATTCGTGATATTTCATTGATCTTCGAGATCTTCTTTTCATTTTTTCTCTCCGTTTATCTATCTATCTATCTATCTATCTATCTATCCATCTGTTTGTCTGTCTGTCTGTTTATTCGTTTTTCGTACGAAAAAAAATTTCTGAAGGACGAAAAAAAGATTTTGTTAATTAACGTTTTCGTTAATTTCCTTTTTTCTTTTCAAAATTTTTATCTATTATAATTTAATTTTTTTTTTGTAGAGAAACGAATATTCTTATTCGTAAAAATAAAAAAAAGCGTTAGGTAATGACAACGATTGTAACATGTAACGATTTCTTTTTAGAATTTTTATCTATTATAATTTAATTTTTTTTGTAGAGAAACGAATATTCTTATTCGTAAAAATAAAAAAAAGCGTTAGGTAATGACAACGATTGTAACATGTAACGATTTCTTTTCAGAATTTGTATCCATTATGATTTAATTTTTTTTTGTAGAGAAACGAATATTCTTATTCGCAAAAATAAAAAGAAAGCGTTAGGTAATGACAACGATTGTAACATGTAACGATAGCTGTAAGTGATTGTTGTTAAATATTTAATTCGATCATAGCGATTTTTAATTCTATTGATCTTTCGTTCACTTTGTTCCTCTTCTTTTCTTTTCTTTGCTCGATCGATCATACTTTAGTTTCTTTGTCGAATAATTTCCGAATCGAAATAAGGAATTGCGCGAGGATCTATATATCATCACGATTAAATGGTATTTATCGAAATTATACGTATGGTTTTTATCTAAATGTCGAAAATAAAGGCGTGCCAGATCATAGACTTCGAAAGAGAAAAAAATAAAAAGAGAGAGAAAGAGAGAGAGAGAGAAAGATATATAGATAGATCATTTACGAACATCGACCTATCGATTTACGATTCGGTCTCGCCCATATTTTCCAAGTTAATGGAGCAAACTATAGTTACTGCGTAGGTTGAACCAAACTAAACTAATCTAAAGAGGAATAAAACGGCGTCTTAATCAACGTTTACTTCGTTAGTGAGTATCGATTACTTATTGTCGGTGTTAAAGATAACTTACAAGGATCATTAAAGAAAAAAAAAAAAATCACCGTTTCAAAATTTCGAAATCGAATGAATTTAACGATATTGACATTGATATTTCAAAAAGTGTAATTTAAAAAAGAAAAACAGTATCAACGTCTTAAAGTCTCGAATGAATTTAATCGATACCAATCGATTATTTTCATAATTCGACCTTATTGAAACTTGGAATAATAATATAAAGTAGTAGTAATAGTAATTTAATAATTTTATTGGACGTTCAAAGATGATTGTTAAATTTCAGACTGAATTTCGTTTCGTGTATTTATCGGTGAAACGCTTTGTAACCATAAGGAATAATAATAACGATAACAACAACGACGATAATAATAATAATAATAACAATAACTATAACAATAACAATAATAATTATAATAATAATAATATTAGTAATAACGACGATGATTAAAATCGTAATATCGATGGATAAAAAATCGGATGATATAATAAGTTGCAAGTAATATCTTTCGGTAAAGTAAAAGCACTGTAGTACTATATAGAAATATAAGCTCGATCGATCGTGCACGGACCATAACAGAATGCGAATGGGTGAGAGTGGGATAAGGTTGAAATGCCGAGTAATTCTCAGATATTAACCTGACAGTCGAACATCTCGGCAGCTTACTCGGTTAATCTGATTACTTCAACTCCCGAGAGTGTAGGACGCGTTGAATTTGTCTCTACAATTTGCCCGTAATAAATAGGATACGATTAAAAGAAAGAAAGAAAAAGAAGGAAAAAGAAGAGACAGAAAATATTACAAAAAAAAAAAGAAGAAAAAAATAGAACGTAACACCATTAATTAACATAAAATCAAATTGACAGTAAAATAAAAAGAAAAAGCAAAAAAAAAAAGGAACGAGTCAAGTGAAAGTCGTATAAACGAGATGATAAATGCAATCGAATAATAAGTGGAACGAAAGGAAAATCGATCAAATTATGCAAACGATATTATTATTGTTAAGAAATATAAAGATGGTTACAAGGATAAAGAAAAAATGTGATATAAGTAATATAGTTAAGGTAAAAAGATCTTTAAAGGATATATCATAAAATGAAGACGACAGAGATGGCAAGGATAATAATCAAAATGATAACAATCATACAATAAATATATGATTAAATAACTAATCTATACATACGTATGTACATATAAAGTGTTATCGCGTCTAAAAGAAAATCGAGTTTAAAAGTCAAATCCAAAAATGATAGTTACTCGTATCGATATAATTATAAACACATTTTTGAAGTATAAAATATACTTCTTAACCATGAACTTTTACGATATAAAATATATACATAGACACATACACATACTTATCGTCCATCGTAAAAATGTCGAATCGACGAAAGCGAGCGAAAGAAAGAAAGAAAGAAAGAAAGAAAGAAAGCAAGAAAGAAAGAGAGAGAGAGAGAGAAAGAAAAATAGAAAGAAAAAAAGAAAAAGAAAGATGGCGTGAAACGTTCAGTTGGAATTTTCCGAGTTAATGGCGTACTTTTCTCTCGAAGAGAAGGTCGCCGTCATTCTGACAGTGACAGCAGAAACGTAGCAGTCCGTTCGAAAGACAACGAAAGGTTGTCCTGTTTGTTTCTAAAAGGTACGAAAAGAAGAGTACTACTCTCTCTCTCTCTCTCTTTCTCACACTCTTTCTATCTCTCTCTGTCATTCTCTTTTAAGTAAAAGAAAAAGCATCCTGCAACAGCATCCCTGTATCCCCAGTTTTCTCTACTTTTTAACGTTAAAGGCAGTCGAGACTCATCCGCGTTTTCTACTATCGACGGGCAAAGGGTACGTGCCGAAGGTAGGGCATAAGGAATGCAAGAGTGAGAGAGAGAGAGAGAGAGAGGTGGAAGAAGGGATGGTACTGAAGAAGGAGGGGAAAGGAGGTGGAGTGGGGGAAGAGGGACGAGAAGTAAGAGTAACAAGCCAAAATAAACAGCCGACTGTCGATTCCTGCTGTCGCAATATTTGCCCTACCATTTGGACAAAAATTGATCCGTTAGATATCAGCCAGCAACGTATATTTCTGATCTTCTATATGCGACCCGATGGAGAAAGTATTGACTATGGTACGGGTGTCTGTCACTAATGCCGCGTTATTGCATACGATCTGACAATTTTCAAGCGATTTCATATTTCCTAGATTACCCATATCCGGATAAAAAGAGAAAAGGAAAAAAGGAAAAAAAGAAAAAGGAGGGAGAGAGAGAGAGAGAGAGCTCTCAAAGAGACGGAAAAGGGAAATGAGGTTCTTGTATAAGAAGGAAGCAGGCTTGTTCCGAAGTATTTAGAATATGAAGAGTGATAGAGAAAGGGAAAAGGATTTGTAAGTCTTATTATCAAATTGTTTTGTAATATGTTTTGATATATTATTACGAATAGAATCGGAGTATGATGATAATATTACTATATATATATACGTATACACATATTTATTTTACGTATGTGTGTGTGTGTGTGTAATATTATATGTTTCAAAGATAAAGTATTTTTATGTTAAATTTATTAAATATAGAAGGACGTTGATTATTAACAATAATAATTTCTTTTTCATTCTCCCTCTCTATCATTTAATTTTCAAATAAACAAAATATCAATTATTTTTATATATATATAATATAATTTATATAAATTTATTTAATATAAAAACTAAAATGTATCATTAATATCAATCATAAATTATTCAAAATTTAAATTCTTATTAATCACATTTTAATATACACACGTATGTAGCAATAACGTAATCATTACGAAAACAATATATATATATATATATATATACGTAAAAATCAATATCAAGAAAAATTCTAAATCTCAATTTCCATACTATACGATTCTCTCTTTAACAAAATCAATATTGTTTGCACGTGACTTATTCACGGAAAGAAATCTAACTACAAGCATCACCTCTTTCTTACTCTCTTTTCTATACTCTCCGTCCTTCGTTCTCTCTGTTCTGTCCCTTCCCTCTCGTTCCTTCTCCACCACCCTCAAAATAAACATTTACCAGCTGAGTAACAGAACGGAAAACGTCCATTCGATTCTATTCGCACGAACGATTTCGCAAGCCGGCTAGACCG